>NW_027127386.1:0-30000 GCF_037325665.1 Littorina saxatilis
ATTCTAACGTGAATGCGGCACAGTTTTGGGTGGTACGGTTTCATTGTTCTTTTATACACTTTTTCAGTATACAGTACCCCCCGCGGATTAGGGGGAATTTACCCGATGCTCCCCAGCATGTTGTAAGAGGCGACTAACGGATTCTGTTTCTCCTTTTACCCTTGTTAAGTGTTTCTTGTATAGAATATAGTCAATTTTTGTAAAGATTTTAGTCAAGCAGTATGTAAGAAATGTTAAGTCCTTTGTACTGGAAACTTGCATTCTCCCAGAAAGGTAATATATTGTACTACGTTGCAAGCCCCTGGAGCAATTTTTTTATTAGTGCTTTTGTGAACAAGAAACAATTAACAATTGGCTCTATCCCATCTCCCCCCTTTCCCCGTCGCGATATAACCTTCGTGGTTGAAAACGACGTTAAACACCAAATAAAGAAAGAAAGTGCTTTTGTGAACAAGAAACAATTAACAAGTGGCTCTATCCCATCTTCCCCCCCTTTCCCCGTCGCGATATAACCTTCGTGGTTGAAAACGACGTTAAACACCAAATAAACAAACAAAACAAACAGTATACAGTATCAGCGGTTTACTGAAATACAGCCCATTTGCGCTTTTGTTAAGCAAGTTACAGATGCGTGTTTTGTAACAATCCACATAATAGGTATTAATTATGAAGGATGTCATGCACAATTGTTGGACTACTCATTACATTTTGTATGATATGGCATTGCCCACTTTCTGCTATGCTGATGACTACGTTGCTGACACATGTAGATTTTGGTTGATTTTTTTTTCTTTTCGGTGCGGGTTTTTAATGTGTATTCAATGCTGTGCAGTATCGTCATTTTAAGAAGCCACGTCTACTGCAGTGCTTATTTTTGTTATGAAAAAAAAGAATGATTTGATATTTTTGTTTGTTTCAAAGATGGTTGTTAATTATTGTTTATATATTTTGTTCTAATGTGTATTGTGGAAGAGAGAAAGTGCCAGAGCACAAAATGCATGATTGGTCATAAATCTGACACATATAGACTGCTTACGGTCCAAATCAAGAATGAAAATATAAAACAAAAAAAATTACCATTAGGTTGACAAACTGATAAATGTTTTGTTTTGTTTATAATTAAACGTTCCATGTACTAACATATCTTGTTTGTTTGTTTTTTTACTCATGATTAATCATGTTTTCCAGAAACTAAATTTTGTAACAATTTTGGGCTGAAGTTGGAACAGAGTATCATTTTAGTTCTGTTAACCTTCCATCTTATGAAAAAATGAAAGGAAAAGCAACATTTACAGTTGTAGGCGATAGTATTTGTGGCTCTGAGATCTTTCTTTTTCTTGTTCATACTTATTTCAACATTCTTGTTTCTGATTGTTTATGATAATTAAATTTGATGTATTCAGACTCAGATTTTACTATTTGTTCATGATTTTTAAGCATAAATTAATTGGAATAAATGAATAAGTTATTGAGTACATAAAGAGAGTACATATACGCTTTCAATAATACTCAAATGTTCTTCGATCAAGAAGCTCCTGTTTCTTTTTAAGGGAAGAAAGTTTTGTTAATCACAGTACAATGAACTTTTTTTGGTGAAAAAATGTGTATGGGAAAGAACATGAGTAAATCTAGCTTGATACAAAATTGGACACCTTTTATTCTTTGTTTCAGTTTCTTTCCCTCGTTGATGTGTGTAGTATTCCGCGGTTGTTGTTTTTTTTTTAATATTCCCCGATTCTGGCTTAAAGTAAATATTGAACTGTATGTAGCATAAAAATCCTGTACGTCGGAAAGTTGTTATGTGCTCTTTGTTCAGTCATGTTACATTTTGTTGTTACATTTTGTTGTTACATTTAGTCAAGTAAAAAATAAATTTTAAGGGGCTTATTGTCCGTCAGGTCTTAATTGCCTATATTGGACATGAATTGGTTTATACGATTCGAGTTTTTACGCCCTCACGGCTTTTGATGTATGCGTGTTTAGGTGGTATCAGCCATCTGCACCTATGGTAGAATGACCAAGATCTTTGGTTTAAGCGTGTTTATTCAAATTCACATACACACGTTTCAAACAATAACAACATTGAGAACGTTAACAAGCAGATTGCTTATGGACACGTTCTTGAACTTATAATCAATACACATTCAGATAGCAAAACATGGCGAACAAGTGATAGCTTCAACACTTATCTTGATAATCTTTAATTATATTTTATACAAATAGGGTAAAGAGAGAGAGAGAGAGAGAGAGAGAGAGAGAGAGAGAGAGAGAGAGAGAGAGAGAGAGAGAGAGAGAGGGAGAGGGAGAGAGAGAGAGGGAGGGAGAGAATGCCTGGCTACATCAATTGCACAGTTAATATAATATCAGCCGAAGCGATTAGTTAACATAACATAGTCTTGTACAACAGAGAATATTTTCGTGTTCAAAGATATAGTTAAATCAGTATTTCCAAACAAGAGTGTTTTGCAGTCCAGAACGTGTGTTGGCAGACTATTGAATAAAATGGTTCTATGTTCTTTAAATTTTGGACAGTGTAATAAGAAATGTTCAGAATCTTCCGGGCATGCTCCACACGTACATTCTAAATTATCAGAGAGGTGTCGGTTAACTAAGTCTTGTTGCAAATCGCTCATGTTTAATCTCAACCTGCTGTGAAGTACCTGTCCCTGGCGGTTGCCTAGATAATAATACGGTGGAACAACAACATCTCCATCGGTCAAATACCTTTTAAATTCACCAACTGACTGCGTTTGTTGTATATTTTCTGGAAGATTATTCCACAAAGCTGTCGTTGAAGGAAAAAATGAAGATTTATATAACTCACTTCTGCACAATGGAAACTTACGTTCAAGAGGGCGTCGTCTGTGGTAAGGATTTACATCGGAAACCAGGACCGGCAGTTTGGAATATAAATATTCTGGGGTTAAACGATTTACAATTTTATAATACAGCAAAAGTTTATGACGACGTCGCCTTTCTTTCAGGGGCACAAAACCCGATTCGTTATACAGTTTTTGGTGGCTTGTGCCACGTACTGCACCTACAATGATTCGGATTGCATCGAGATGCAATGTCTCCAACTCGTCTGCCAAACACTGTGTACAGTTATCCCAGATAACGTCCGCATAATCAAACAATGGTAACATAAAGGATTTATATATAACTTCAAGTGATTTTCTGTTTAAACGATGCTTGAATAAACCAAAACACGCAATTGACTTTCTACATTTAGCAATTAGACTTTTTATGTGGGAATCCCATTTACAATTACCTTGTAGAATGACGCCAAGGTGCTTGTGATTTTCAACATCAACTAAGTGTGCATCTTCGAAATACAATGGTGGAAGTAAAACATTTTGTTGCCTACAAATGTCCAACAATTCTGTCTTTTGACAATTAAAAGTGACTTTCCATTTAGAAGCCCATGTGCGAATTTTATCCAAATCAGAATTCAAAATCTCTGCTCGTACATCATCGTTATCTAAACTTAAGTACATACTCGTATCGTCTGCAAAGAGTTTCAACACTGATTCAAGACCAACACCAATATCGTTAATATAAATGAGAAATAAAAGAGGTCCTAAGACAGAACCCTGAGGGACACCAGCAGAAGGGGTAGCATAACTTGATTTGGTTCCTTTCAATACTACTGCTTGTCTGCGATCGCTCAAGTAATGTTCAAACCAAACAAGCAAGGGACCTCTTATACCTATCGCCTCAAGCTTGTGGAGCAGACCGCGATGCCAGACTTTATCAAAAGCTTTGGATACATCAAAAAATATTGCCTGTGACATAATGTTTTTATCAAGTGCAACCAAGATCTTTAACGTGCCATTGTGGTGACACGGGGGTGGGAGATGGATACCGTCTCTGGGTCTGCACATAAAGTTGACCCGTGTCCGTCCCGGCCCGGATTCGAACCAGCGACCTTTCGATCACAAGTCCAGTGCTCTACCACCTGAGCTACCCGGGCCCCCTTTAGTCAAGTTTTGACTAAATGTTTTAACATAGAGGGGGAATCGAGACGAGGGTCGTGGTGTATGTGTGTCTGTCTGTCTGTCTGTCTGTGCGTGTGTGTGTGTAGAGCGATTCAGAGTAAACTACTGGACCGATCTTTATGAAATTTTACATGAGAGTTCCTGGGTATGATATCCCCAGACGTTTTTTTCATTTTTTCGATAAACGTCTGATGACGTCATATCCGGCTTTTTGTAAAAGCTGAGGCGGCACCGTTACACCCTCATTTTTCAATAAAATTGATTGACATTTTGGCCAAGCAATCTTCGACGAAGGCCGGACTTTGGTATTGCATTTCAGCTTGAAGGCTTAAAAATTAATTAATGACTTTGGTCATTAAAAATTCGAAAATTGTAATTAAAATTATTTTTTTATAAAACGATCCAAAATTACGTTCATCTTATTCTTCATCATTTTCTGATTCCAAAAACATATAAATATGTTATATTTGGATTAAAAACAAGCTCTGAGAAAAAAGAAAAAAAAATTATGATTAAAATAAAATTTCCGAAATCGATTTAGAAACAATTTTATCTTATTCCTTGTCGGTTCCTGATTCCAAAAACATTTAGATATGATATGTTTGGATTAAAAACACGCTCAGAAAGTTAAAGCGAAGAGAGGTACAGAAAAGCGTGCTATGCAGCACAGCGCAACCGCTACCGCACTAAACAGGCTCGTCAATTTCACTGCCTTTTGTACGAGCGGCAGACTACTGTCATTGTGAAAAAATGCAGTGCGTTCAAGTTTCATTCTGTGAGTTCCACAGCTTGACTAAATGTAGTAATTTCGCCTTGCGCGACTAGTTGCTTTGTAATGTTATTATTTCTATTACTTTTTGTTTTTTTAAATTTATTGTTGTTGTTTTTTGTGTGGATGTTTTCATCATAGAGCAAAATTTGTCACAAACTCTTCAAGAATGCACACTTGTTATTTTGCATGTAAACACATACTTAGCTAAGCCAAGGTGGTGAAGTTTGATTCTGTGTGTAATGTTCTTATCCAATTGTCAGTAATTCAGGCAATATTGGCTGATATGTGTGTATTTGATGGCAACGAAAGTATATGTTGTAGAATTGTTATAGTCATTTCTAAAGCTCACAGTGATTATGCCTGTCAGTATAGCAACTCAGTTGCACTGTGCACGTATGTTTACAAGTTGTACATCTTTCTGTATTTCCTATGCAAACTTACAAATGTCCACAGGTTTTGCTTACCTATTTTCACAGTGCAGTTGTGCTACCGTACATTAAAAGTAAACAACAAAACCGTTTTGCGTGAAAGACTTTTACCTGTTTCTCTGTCTGTCTGCTTATCTGTCTATCAGTCTCTGCCTGTGTCTATTTGTTTAGCTTTGTGTGTGTCTGTCTGACTTTCTGACTGTGTGTGGGTGCTGTGAGACCGTCTTGACACACACACACACACACACACACACACACACACACACAAGCTACCACCACCACCATCAATACAACCACCAGTACGCACACAAGAATCAGCGATTAGTAAGATCGGAAATCCCCAGTGCTAAAATTAGCAATTCTTCAATACTGAACCAACACAACAGCCAACAATGCAACAGGCAAAGTACAAATGTTTATTACTGCTACTGCTGCATAATACTGTTATCACATTGTGTTTACAAGCAGTCTGTTTCGCTGAACAACGTTGAGCGACCACAGTTAGACAATAATAGTGATAGATTTAAACAGTGGTACCTGCTGACCCTTTGTCAATCAACGTGACCAAAATAAAATTATGATATAGTATACCTGTCATGACAGGCTACCTGCAACGTACGTAGGGATAGTTTAGGTCCCAAGGGTGTCCTTTCATCACAGGTACGACTGTGCCTTGAATTAGAAACGAGAAAGAGAACACGCCCAATTTACTCCACCATCCTGACATGTCATCTTGTGGGTGCTTTGACGGGGTGTGACGTTTTCATCTTTCGCCGTGTTGATATTTCGCTTCTCGGACTCGTTGATCTACACTCAGGGCCGGTGTGACGTTTTCATCTTTCGCCGTGTTGATATTTCGCTTCTCGGCCTCGTTGATCTAGTATAAACTCTACTCTGAACAAAAAAACACCCTTCGATAGTACTGATGAGCGACCTTGTGTACCTTACATTCATGGGGCCAAATTTGTCCAACCAATTTGTTTTATTTAACTTACAAATTTGATTCATCCTAAAATGTTTTCCTTCTTACTCAAGGGACGTAACCACTCAGTACACGTTTTCGAAGAATTCGATTTTGGGGGTGAAATCTATTAAATGTTACCACCAATTTTCTTCACATGCAAGAAACTGACATGCTTTTCGTCCTTAAATAATTTCACTTCTTAATTTTACCAGGAAACAACATTTCAGTCTTGAGTATATGTCGAGGGGGAAATATGTACACAGGCGAAAGATGAAATCGTGACACCGGACCAAATGAGTTGTAAGGGGGGGGTTCCTCCTTTTTTTTTGGGGGGGGGGGGGCAAATCAGCGAAGTGGCGAAGCCACAAGCGCGCGCCTGCTTTGCAGGCGCGCGAACTAGGGGGGTCCGGGGGCATGCTCCCCCGAAAATTTTTTGAAAAACGGTTAAAATCTGTGCAATCTGGTGCATTCTGGGCCTTGTTTTGAGGGTTAAGAGCAGCATTGTTTTGGTGCTAAAACTAGTAAAAAAAAAAAAAACCGCCCAAAGCAAGGTACATGCTTTTTCCAGGGTGGGGTTCCGGAACCCCTGGAACCCCCCCCCTGGGTCCGGCCCTGACACTGAACAAAAAAAACACCCTTCGATAATACTGATGAGCGACCTTGTGTACCTTACATTCATGGGGCCAAATTTGTCCAACCAATTTGTTTTATTTAACTTAGAAATTTGATTCATCCTAAAATGTTTCCTTCTTACTCAAGGGACGTAACCACTCAGTACACGTTTTCGAAGAATTCGATTTTGGGGTTGAAATCTATGAAATTTTACCACCAATTTTCTTCACATGCAAGAAACTGACATGCTTTTCGTCCTTAAATAATTTCACTTCTTAATTTTACCAGGAAACAACATTTCAGTCTTGAGTATATGTCGAGGGGGAAATATGTACACAGGCGAAAGATGAAATCGTCTTAAATTTATAAAGTGTTGTAAGCAGACACTGACCTTACTCGGGTCACACGTGTTGTATGTATATAACAGGCTCTGTACAAGCGAACCTGTCTGTAACGAACACACTGACCGGCACAAATGGTCGCTAAAGGTGAACTTGATTAGTAGGGGGGGGAAACACTGGGATCTTTCAGAGTGGTTGGTGTAGACAAGTGGTCGCTTTCGAGAGGTTTAATGGCAGCTTCGATTTAATGAGATGACCTCGCTAGCATAGCTGTGAGGGCCTGCCGGTGTTAAAAAAAAATGAACTCAACAAGTGCACAGCTCTTCTTGTCTGCGCTGACTGAACTCGGGAGCACTGTTGTTAGACCGAATGTCTATATTCGCGACTATTGACAGGGTCGAGTTCAACATCTTCCAACGGGAGAAATCTTTTTCCTCAGAATGTTTTAAACATGAAAATCAAGGTAGGCAATTTACAGATGAATGATGGGAAAACATTACACATTCAGTGACGTTTATCTTTTGAATAAGACACAATTCAGAGGAGATCATTTTTGTAATCGTTTTTCTGTGTGTTTTCTTTGTAATGATGAAAAGTTCTGGTAGTTGGACAATGTGTAAGTTTAACAAACGATAGCACTGAACGCATTGCAGCCTAATAAGACGTGCGTCAGTGAGGCTTGATAGAAGGAAAGCTATGAAATGTATTAGTGCTTATGAAGACCTCATTAATATACCTATACACAAAAAATACTTAATTCGAAGAAAACAAGTTAATGGTCAGCTCACTAAAAAGCGATTTTTCGACAAATACAAGCCTCCGAACATAAGTGTTGGCAAACACATACCAGAAACCAAGTACAGGGTACCTCAAATGATCTATACACTAAGTGGTCGATGTCGACCCCATCAGCTCCGCTGAGTTTTGCGCCCCTCAGTGCGTTTTGTTTTTGGTGACAAGCTCCGCACGTGCTGCTAAATAGGGTGGACTTCGACCACTTCTGCCCACAATGCGCGACCCTGCAATTCAGTGGCGATTCCACAATGGGCGACGCCGCTCAACGACTCATCACTGAGTATTCAAACAGGAGGTGCTAGTTTTGAAGGTCACTTATCCATTTTCGAATTCACTATTCAAACAATAAACGAGTTGGATCAACAAGAACAAATTCGAGGGGAGGGGTGTAGTTTCGTATGAAATTGACTGGTATTTGGTTTTTTTAATGAGAGACTGGAAAGACAGACAGACAGACAGACAGACAGTGGAGAGAGATACGGAGAGAAAGAGAGACCTGCCGCGTCGTTCATTATGCGGGTCGACTATTATTATGCACAGAAGTGGCGGAATTCGACCCCGGCCCCTTCAGCACTAAGTTGAAATTCTGTGTTGAACGCGGCGGGGTGTCTTTTCTCACTAAACTGATTGCAAATTTGAAGGTGAAAAATGGAACATGTGTAATCACTACATGATACGACGAAGCTGAACTGCATAACTTCATTTAAAGGTATGCGTCGCTCGATCGTTAGGTCGAGTTTCCTTATTACGCAGAGAAGTTGCTGAATTTGATCCCCTTCACCGAGTCGCGCACAGAGGTTAAAAAGCTGTGTTGAACGCGGAATTTCTTTTCTGTCGATACACATTCATAATGATTGCACCCGGGTGTATTTCTCCCTTTTATGGGAAAACAATTGGAAACGTGGTCTTAGGTTAAGTTGTTAGAATGAAACGGAACTGGTAATTACATTAACTTCATAATTAAATTCTTCGCTCGATGTATGAATTTCGGTCCGCGCAGCGTCGCACAATATTGCGACCATTTCCGCGCCGTTTAGTTTGTTTGCTTATTTGTTTGTTCGTTTGCTGGTTGGTTTTTCAAGCAAAACGTAAAATGCCATGCAACAGGCAGTGTCTTTGGGGAAGTGACGAAGGCTTGTTAACCAGTGTGTCCTACTTTAATGTCTATGTCTGGACTAGTTCATTTGTATTCGAGCACGGTACGTTGCAATCGATCAATAAATCAACAAGCTGGATTGCGTTGCCGCTGCATACCTCAGCTTGCCTCACAACCTTTAATGACTTCATTAAAGACTTCATTTCTCATCATCATCGTCGTCGTCGTCGTCGTCATCATCATCATCTTTCAATTCTTCGACTTCTTCTTTGTGTCGATAAATGACTTTGATGAATTCAAAATTGCACTAAAAGACATAGCAGTGGTTTCATCGCATTCATTATTTTCCCCGAATCAAAAAAATATAGATATGTCGGTTTCGCTCAAACACAACGAGCAATTGTTTTATGCAAGTGATGTTCCCTGTGTACATGATACCGAGACAGCGGACTGGACAAATTGACTAGATGTTTTGATATCAATTAACGCGACTTTTTTTTTTAATCTAATTGATTTTGGTACAGTTGTGTTCATAACTTGAAAACCGGACTACAAGATTTCTTGTTGTTGTTGTTGTTGTTGTTGTTGTTGTTGTTGTTGTTGTTGTGTTGTTTTTTTTTCTTTTTTTCTCCTCGATTAAAATCTAGATTATTTGTTCTAACTGCGCATTTCTTCTGAGAACTAATGCGTGAATTGTTAATGACCTCTACTCGTACACTCGTATATGCATGTCATTTTCATTGAATACGCTGAGATAAGCGCAGAAGGAGTAGCTGGCTAAAATGCAATGTTGTAGTTTCTCTCTCGATCACCGAGTCCCATCAAACGACAACAGCTTGGTCACATGGCTAAATATTATAATTATCACAGGGAGATTTTACGGAGGCAGCGACAGCGCGTCATACAGACTGAGCGACGGAAGGGGAGCCAAGTCATGTGACGGCTTTTTAGGTCACGTCAGTGTGAGTTTAAACCACGCCTCTTATCTTTCACTGAAATGCAACAGAGGGCAGATACTACAACAGCTGAGCGGTGCAACCAAGTTGTCCGGGGCCGATCAAAACACAACCGGTTTTGTAAGAAGTAAGTGAAGAAAATTCTTTTTCTTTTTTAAGGGGAGGGGGCATATTTACCATGTTCTGCGTCTGATCTAAGGCATATACTAGTTTGGAATTTTTGAAAATGATGTGTGGTGCTAAAACTTTGGACTTGAAGTGCGTAGGCCCTATACTCAGTCGCGGTCTTAAGTTTTGCGGCATTCAATCCTGCGAAATCAGGCGGTCGCTCGGCGATTAACACGTGCATATCAATAGTAATCTCTGGTTTCTGGTGTTTTCTTGTAATGATTGGTGTACAAAAAAATATTACATGTAGTATAGCCGGTTGCTGGGGACATCGACATGAAATGCTGTGTGACGTTATGCCGCCGGGTGCACCAAATTGATATTACTATCGGTTAACTGTTATAATAATAGGGCTTTGAAACTATCGTTAACTGTTATACAGAGTTTTGAAACTATCGTTAACTGTTATATAGAGTTTCGAAACTGTCGTTAGCTATTATATAGAGTTTCTGAAACTCTATATAACAGCAAACGATAGTTTTATCAAAAGCGCGTCGGTATCGTTCCCAAATGGGAAAACCCTGAAATGCCATTGTCTTTTTGCTACGAAATGTACATTTCAACTAGAAACACAATTTTTAAAAAAACTACAACATTAGGAAATGCTTGACCGTTCTTCTGTTGTCGTCTTCTCAAATTATTGTTGAGTTTGTTTAATATTAGCTTTATCATATCATTTGTACTTTCGGCCGTACCGTTTTCCACGAGTGTGCGGTTTGAAGACCACGTGTGCGGTTCGCCTACAGAATCAGTATTCGCGGTAAACGAAGATTTGATTACTTGATTTTTAACGAAGCGTTAAACGAAGCAGCGAAATGATGGACTTATCAGACGACGGTTAGTTCAATATGATCCACTAAATGTTGTAGTAATTTAGTGCAAATTCGCTCGATCGAAACGTTCAGCAGCCATTTTGCAGGCATCCAAACATCCGACTACGTCTTAGCTATTTTTAGAAACTCTATATAACAATTAACGATAGCATAGCAGGGCCGGACTAGGCTAAGAGGAGGGGGGGGGTGCTAGAGGTGGTCCAGGGGGATATCCCCCTGGCGGCAGGGGCGGATCAGTTCATTTTAGGGGGGGGGGGGGTTCAAAAGTATATTGTGAAGATATGGGTGCCGACGGCGCGAAGTGCCTAGCTTGCTAGGGGGGTCCGGGGGCATGCCCCCCCGGAAAATTTTGAAAAAAGGATGCAAAATGGTGCAATCTGGTGCATTCTGAGGATGATCATTACCAGTTTCAGGCAGCAGATTTTGTCACAGATTATAACCCCCAAAATTGAAACTCAATGTAAAATAAAGAAATGCATACCTCATTTAATATTTTTATATTTTTATATTTATAAGTGTGAAAACATCCATCCAAAGGGTCACAAGACACCATTTCAAGTCCAGTAGTTTATTTAGGATGCACTCAGGATAACACCTCAGTAACCAAAAAACCTCAAGGCAATTTAGGCAACACCAGCCTGGTCAGCTATGCACTCCGCCACATGACCGCAATTGACAACAGTACAGCTTTAAATGCTGTCAATGCGGCCATAATTTATGGACAAATTCATATCAGATCATCATCACTAAGCCATGCTCCTGAGTCAAAGGGAAAAATGGCCGAAAATGGAGGGAAAAGTTGCAGGATAAGCACTGTCTTATCCTGTAGCCAGAAAAAAATAGTTCTTTGCACTCACTAACTTCAGTGCCTCAAAATACTATAATTATTCATTAATAACATAGGAGAAGGTTCCAAAATATTAACTTTAAATGTTTTAATACAAAAAGTACATTATTGCTTATAAATTTTTGTATCCCTACACAAGACAGACATTTTCAGGGCAGGGGAAGACAAGAACACTGGTCACACCAGAGTTATCCTCAACACAGAAGTGTAGACTAAGGAGTAGTGCAGGGGAGATAATCAAAATTTGTATTTTAGGGACTCTCTTTGCAAAGTGACTGCACCACTGGAATAAATGAAAATACATCTCAAGATTTAAACAGTATCATGTACACATGTAAATGTGAACCTCTTACATAAGGTGGGTCCGGAAACCCTAGAACCCCCCCCCCCCCTCGTCCGCCCCTGGGCGGGGTCAAGGGGCAGAGCCCCTTGTGGGGGTCAGGGGGCTTCGCCCCCTGAAGCTGATGGGTAGGTCATATTCTGAGATAAGAAAATGGTCGCTCCTTGCATGAAACGGCATAAAATAAGCAATAATAAAAAATGTTTTAAATAAGTAAGGTACATGTTCAGGCTAGGGGTGGGGGGGGGGTTGCGCAACCCCCATAACCCCCCCCCCCCCCCCCGGTAGTCCGGCCCTGCATAGACCTATATTACACAATATTGACAGACTGTGTGATGATATCTTCTGCTATGGTCTGTTGAGACAGTGATATCAAAATCGAGACCGGAGGTCGAGATTTTGATATCACTGTCGAAACAGACCAATAGCAGAAGATATCATCACACAGTCAGTCAATGTTAGATATATTGCTAATTCTCTGGACATTTTGTATTTACTGTAAAGAAATTACAAAAGTATTTGTCTCAGTTTTGGCTGTTCCATATCCCTCCCTCTGATTATTATTTCTTTTTGTTCACTCTTTTCTTGTACTTTTTTAGTATTTCAAAATGTCTTTTCTTTCAAAAAGTCTTTATTCACTTGCTCAACTAAATTCTGGGATCATTACATTTTCATATATATATTTGTTTGTTTTTAAATGTATGTCAGTGGTTTTGTTTTTGAAGTGGGGAAGCAATAAAGAGGTCGTCGATATCAAAACTGATATCGACGGAAATGTCGTCGATATCACTTTTGCGCTGGGCTCAGTTTTGCCCAATTGACCAATGGAAATCCACGTAACATATGAAATAGCAATATCTAAATATAGGTCTCTGACGATAGTAATATTACTTGCGCGCACCATCCCGCCGTTTTGCAAAACCCTTGTTATCTGTTATACATAGTTTTAGCAATAATGCGCACGAACGCGCTATTGATATAACTCTATATAACAGTTAACGATAGTTTCGAAACTCTATATAACAGATAAC
This sequence comes from Littorina saxatilis, assembly GCF_037325665.1. NCBI lineage: Eukaryota > Metazoa > Mollusca > Gastropoda > Littorinimorpha > Littorinidae > Littorina > Littorina saxatilis. The sequence goes on from NW_027127386.1 coordinate 13,182, forward strand.
GATAGTTTCAAACCCTGTATAACAGTTAACGATACGGTAATATCAATTTGGCGCACCATAGCTGTGACAGCACGATTCACTGATCTGCCTTGCATCGCCATGCTAGGGCAGGGCGCAATTAATGGACTGACGTTGCTGCCTACCGACAGAGAATCATCATACATTTTTTTGACTGCAAGCGCAAAAAAGGACAGTTGTCGAGCTGGAATTTTATATGGACACAAAACGCTGATGCAATCATAGTTAAATGAATAAACAAATTTATCAAATAAATGATCAAGTATAAGTATAAGGCCGCCTGAAGTCAATTAAGATTAGAAACTGAATACCGTATTCGGTTTTGTCTCTCTCCTCTTCTTGAATGTCACAGTCTCCGCCGAGATTACAAACTAATAATAGAACTTGACAGAAGACTGTGACTGGTGTGTTTTATGCAACATTGACTGAACAAAGCACAGCACGTACGTTTCAACCCATCGACGAAATGAGCTGCTGAGGTGCGTGTGAGACGCACTGAGTGAGTGTGGTTGTAGAGCCTAAATGTTTGTATTCAGTACAACAGCTACCGCACCACACTCCCCCTCCCCCCCCCCCCCCCCCCCCCCGTCATTTTCTCACTTTTATGATTAGTCTTGTTCCCACCTTGTTCTTCGTTGCGGTTTGGCTATTCCTGTGCAGCATAACTGTATGTCTGTTTGGCTATTCCTGTGCAGCATAACTGTATGTCTGTTTGGCTATTCCTGTGCAGCATAACTGTATGTCTGTTTGAAGTAGAGTAGTCCCTCCGCGTTGGGCGAAGGTTGGATGTAAAAAGAAGAACTCTCTCACTCTTTTACCCTAAAAAAAATAAACGTATCTGACCTTATTTCTGCCTCTCTCGGTGTGTCTGTCTCTCTGTCTCTCTCCCCCTCTCTCTCCCTCCCCCCCCCCCCCCCTCCTCTTTCTCTCTCCCCCCCCCCCTCTCTCTCTCTATCTATCTTATTGAATAGCTGACTGTGGTCTCATTTCACCTCTCTCTCTATCACCCCTCCGGCCGCCTCGCCCCCCCCCCCTTTCACCCTCACATGACCCTATGCACCCATGCCCCAAACTGCACACTCGCAATATTGACGGACTGTGTGAGGATATCTTTTTGTGTGCGCAGGCAACCCATTGGTCGAAAGGATTGGGAAATCCCAGGTTCTAAAATTAGAGTCATCATGATAAACTTGTGTTGCTGTTGCGGTCTGCTCGGCAGTTGGTGCAAGCGCAAACGTGGAGGTAAGTTGATCATGCTCTAATGTTGTCTGGTATATTCGTGCGTAACCTCTGGACAGGTTGCCGGTGGTGTTGGTATACGTGTGAATAATTTTTGATTTTAAATTCCGGGCCGCCTGTACTGTCTATTTATAGATGTATTGTCTATTTATAGATGCATGTCTAACTTCCTTGATGACACTGCCAAATGGAAGGGCGTGATAAGAATAAAGAATGTGTACATGTTTGGATTATGTTTTGAAAAGTGCTTATACGAGATTTTGTTGTTATTGTGGTTGATGTTTGTTTTCCTTCTGTGCGTCCGTTTGTGTGTGTGTGTGTGTGTGTGGGGGGGGGGGGGGGGGGGGGCAGAGTTGATTTGATGAGAAGGGACCCCTGCATCTCGTGTTGTGTATCCTCTTTTTTTAATACTTTCTTGTTCTTGTGTGTGTGTGTGTGTGTGTGTGTGTGTGTGTGTGTGTGTGTGTGTTCTGTTTTGTTTCTTGTTTGTGTCTTTTTGATTGCTGTTTTGACTAACAAAGCAGATGCAGAAAAGTCACAAAATTTAATAATTATTTTTGGTCATTTATCAGTTATTCTTATTCATTTTGTTTATTAACTTTGATATTTGACAGCAAATGAAGATACATGTGTCTTGCAGAAAATTGTCTTTGTTTATATTACAATCTATTATATTTTAGCTTGTGTATGTGTGAAAATGGAGATATTATGAGAGTTTCACTGTAGAAAACATGTTCAGATGTTCATACTAGATCACATGCAATCTTTACAAATTACAATGAACACTAAGCCTACCTTCATTTTGTGAATGTTTAATCAAGTTATGTCAAGTCAAGTCAAGTATTTTATTGTTTTGGGCTTTGAAACAAAGATATAACTTTGACAAAAAAAGGTAACAAATCAGACAGTTAATATATGAAACAAAGATATAACTTTAACAAAAAAAGGTAACAAATCAGACAGTTAATATATGTATACAAATTGAGCGGACAAATACAACAATACTATACAACCAAAATAAATTGGCAATATACACTTCCATACATACAAACAAAAATAACAGAAATAGGTTTAACAAAATCAGGTAAGAGATCAGACAGATAATATGTATACATTAAGCGGACAACGATAATATACAGCCGAAATAAATTGGCAATACCATTATGCCATGCATCTTTTGTAAAAACACAAAACAAAACAAAAGCATGTATTACATACATATACATACCAATAAAGAAACTAGATGTAACGCTAACATACTAAAATCATAACGTGGGCTACAAATCTTGCTAGCTTCATTAGTTTTATCTTAGATTTACAATTCATTAACTGTTCATATTTTAAACAATTTGGGTGAGATCGGTAATAAGGACTAATTAATTTTCTTCTTTCAGACACTATACTTTCGTCGGTACAAATGAACAAATAGTGAAACTCATCACCTAATTCATTTTTATCGCACATATCACACAATCTTTCATTTCTAGGAGCATTAAAAAATCTGTGCTGATGTATTGGCAACTTATGATTGCTTGTTCTAAACTTTGCTAATTTAACTTGGAATTTCCTAGGCAAACAAAGCAAATACCTTTCCAGACAAAAATCCTTTTTATATATTCTGTAATTAAAACACAAGCTGTTGGCATTCACGTCAGTGTTCCATTCCTGCAGGAATTGATCTCTTAGCCTTTGTTTTACAACGTTTTTAAAACCTGAGACGGCAAGACTCTGAGTTGTCCATAAATATGATAGACCCAACTTATTTAACATAGTATTGACATGCGACAACCAGGGCAATTTAACGTTTTGTACATGGTACAACTTCAAATGTAGTTTTAACATTAAACAGGACATCTTATTCGCACCATCGTTCATTTCTTTCATCAGTTTATACCAATAAACCAGTAACTGACATTGTACCTCAATTCTAATTGGATAACGACCAAGCTCTCCGTAAACCATACAGGTGGGTGTAGTTTTATATACATCAAGAAGCATTTTTAAAAATCGCAATTGAAACCTTGATAATATGTCTAATGAATCATATCCCCATACCTCACAACCATACAGCACTTCTCAAAAAGATCCAACTGCACATCAATTGGTAAATTTAGTTTTCTACATTTTCGAATTAACGAGAACATTGCACGGTTACCAATCAAACATTGACGTTTCATGGCATTATGAAATTTGTTATTATAGTTAAATAGTACACCTAAGTACACATAGTCCCAAACTACTTGGACAGGTACTCCATTCAAGACAAAATTTGGGATATTCCGTATTTTCCCCCGCGAAAAAACAACTATTTTTGTCTTTTCAATATTTATGCTTAGTCCCCAGTTTTTACAATAACGATCTAGTCCATCCAGGGCTTTTTGCATTTCACCAGGCGTTTCGGCGAGTATAGATCAATGTTACGAGTATATGTCTGTCTGTCTGTTTTCTGTTTGTTAGTTGATGTTAGTGTCGTTTTCACTCGCATTATTCATGCTGTATGAGTTCAATTGCTGCATTAGTGATGTACAACACATGAATTTGTTCATCCCATTGTACATGTGTGTGCATTTACTTCAAAAACATTCACACACCATTACACACACACACACACACACACACACACACACACACACACACACACACACACTGTGACAACCATCCGCGCATGCACGGCCGCATACATACATACACACACACACACACACACACACACACACACACACACACACACACACACACAAATGACCCATTCTGCATAAAACTGAGAAACTGAAAAACGAAACCGGATTTATGAAGAACCTTAAACCAGTTCGCGATTCGCGACATACACTGAGCGAGTTTTCGCGAGGAACAGGGTTGAGCTACGGTAGGGTCACTGCGCATGTGTGGTTTTTTTCTTCGCGGAAACGCTGTTGGGTTGTGTCCAGTCGCGTCCCTTGCAACAAGATGGCGACAAGCGCGTTACGGATTTACTGTTGTGGAGAGTTGATGGACGACGATGATGAACAAGCAGTACTGTTTTATTGTTGATGTGAATGTGATGCCAAAACATCGAACTATCGATTCGAACGTCAATGAAGAAGTGAGCGTGAAAATCGAGCGCAAAACAGCCGGGTAAAAGTTCAGGGCGCTAAAGTACATTTGAGCCGAAATCGCACCCAAACTCCTGTTGACCTCATTTCTTCCCAAAATAAACATCACTGCTAAAATAAAATGCATTAAAACCAAGACAGTATCCAACCCAGTATCCTTAATTTTTGAAAGGCTAAGTGATTTACAACAAATGTCTTCTCACAATCCGTAACTTTGTCAAAAAATATTTGCAGAAGTTTCTCACCTCGCCTTGGCAGCCATCTTGGAACTGGAGAGACCCTACGCAGGAAGCAAGGTTGAAAGTTGGTTAACCGGTGACGTCACTCCAGTCGTACCGGACCGAGTTTTTGCGACCTCCGGTTCGACTCGAGTCACCTTAGTTGACGCTAAAACTCGCTCAGTGTGTTTCCCCAGAGATACTGTAGAGCTTGCGCAGTGCACGACGGAAAAAGAAATCAGTTTTCCCGATCTGGTATGACTCGAGACTCGTTCAGAATTCTATGCTCTTTCGTGTGTGTGTGTGTGTGTGTGTGTGTGTGTGTGTGTGTGTGTGTCTCAGTCTCTGTGTGCCAGTGTGCGTGGGTGTGTCAGTGCCGCGGCGTGCGTACGCGGCTGCGTACGAGTGTGCGTGTTCGGGTGCATGTCAGTTCACTTGCAGGGAAGGGTAGCATCATACATGATGATTGTGCTTTAATGCCCGGCTGTATGTCTGTCTGTGCCGTGCTAGCTAGAAAGTGTGCCAATGAATTCCCCCGAAGAATGCAGACTTTGGAGCTGAAATACTTGATCATTCATACCAGTATGTTTTAGCTGATGATAAGCAACAGCGGCATTGAATGAAAGAAATAGGAAATTCCCGGTTTATTATTGGCCAAGCTTTGTAATGTTTGGGCTACGTCACTAACACGATCGCAACGAGCTAAACTGTGAAGACAGCGGTACGTAAACAGGCTGAGTGTCCGTTTCTATCTGGTTAAAAATAGACGCAAAGTTTTGCCAGATATGTTTGGATTTTCATAATTGTTAAATTTAGGAACGTTATGAACTTTCGAAACTGAGTCGCGTTGCCCCTGTTTTCTCGGTCAATTACAAATACAGCTCGTAAAATATATCATACTGTCACATTTCTGATGACAGTGGCCAACGATTACAATGGAAACGAATTAAATAAATATTAAAGCGAGGATAGAAATGAAGATAATAATCTAGTAGGGATTCATACCTTGGTGGTGCTGCGCGGTGAATACTGAGCCAAGTCGATTACCCGATTTACCGAAAATACTTGTATTCCGTCGAGCATGAGTGTGTGGCCGGTGGGTGGGTGGTTGTCTGTCTGTCTGTCTGTGTGTCTGTCTGCTTGTGGTGTGTGTGTGTGTGTGTGTGTCTGTCTGTGTATTCTATGTCTGTTCTCACACCAACCAACACATGTATGCTTGTTCGCATATTCTAACAGTTTGGCAAAACTCACGTCAGCTTGGTTTGTAATATGTATACATACATCTTTAACTCTTGGCAGTGTGACAAACCTTCTTTTTTTCTCCAATGTTTGTACGTAATACAACGGAGGACTGCAAGCTAATCTAAACAAGGACAGAAATCGGCCAGTTCCTCCTTCGTAAGTTTAGCCTAATACTGTGCTGATGTCATTATTATGTGTGACTGCGTGTCTTTTTTTTCAGGTGCGGGATCATCATAGCTTATATATACTGGCCTGCTGTGGTTTGCCCTTTTATATTTCTTGCAAGCGGCCTAGGGCCAGTCAGTAACTGTTATTCTCACGCGGTCTAAGTGGACCGACATATTGCGAATGTATATATGATTCAAATTCAGGCAGGACTGACTGACAGACTTCAATCACAACACTTCTTTGTAGGGATGCTAAGCTTAGTTTCATGATTTAATAGCTACAATTTCAGTCGTGATATGTGGAAATGTGGAATATGTGATTGATTTCTTAAGAAGTGTGGGGGATTGTTGAATTGTGAAGTTAAAAACAACATTGGCAGGCACTTTCCGTCCGCAATTAACTAGTCCGAGAATCATGTGGTATTTCACTGTGACAAGTGTTTTACTGATCATCTACAATACAAAACGCATTCGTGTACGCCGACTTCAATATTTTTCAACAACTTTTGCTTCCTTCACTTATATTTAATTAAGTAGCTGTTTTCAAGTGGACTCATCATCGGGAAATTGTGATTTTGACGTTGTTGTGTAAATATAGACAAACTTCAAATGTCTTGTTATCTCAGCTAATGGGAATCCCGCTGGGAAACTGCAGGTTCTACTGAAACAAAAGGAACTGTGTATCAGTGTATAGAGAAAGTATTTTTAGTTTTGTTCGGCGGATTAACTTTTGATTAACATCGAAAGACTGTCACGGATTTTTGGACCAATGTTGTGTGACGTGGAAAGTAGTGTGCTGCCTTAATTAGTTGAAACTACCCAACTCAACATATCAACTGTGTCATTTTTGTGTTCATTCTTCTTTTATAAATCGTCAGTTTACTTTTAGCAGGCTAGTTTCAACGGTCTTAATACTTGGATTAAGACAACTGGGGAATTTAACTGTGATTAAAAACAAAAACGGCCACCAAAATTACCCGACCAGGTTTACTTGTGTTTACGAAATTATCACAACGATCACCCAAGAAAAAATCTAATCTGACTTCCAACTGCTCGATCAACAACTGACTGTGAACTCAAAAACAGAAAGCATCTGCCAGGATCGCTCTCTTGTGTTGTGTTGCAAAGTGCGCGGTGTGTGTGATAATTAACTTGTCAGTGTGACTGAACGCACAATGTCAGCAGCAAAAGTGGACGCCATTCCGTCACCTCCCTCGCCTCAACGTCACCTCCAAAATCGGCGTAAGTGACCCACTGTAGCGCAAGGTTAGAAGAGACGTCCCCTTCGTGTAAACACTAATGTAAGCTATTGAGGTCTAACGAATGACGTATCACAACGTGCGCGGTCGTCCTTGGCGGTCAAGAAAGCCGCGGGCGCCGCCGCGATCATTGCGCAGACGACACTTCTAGACCGTCAATATTTTTTGTCATTGCGCATCACGTGCTCCACATAAATCGGCCGGAAACGAAGCAATTGGGAAACCTGGATACCGACACCACAGATCTATCCATGTTTGTACATGGGATAAGAACATCCTCCCACTTCGACACATACACAAATTGAAAATAAATTGTTGTTGTTTTTGTTTCAGTAGTTTTTTTATCGTGTTTTTTTTATCATTACTGTAACAATTTCATGAGTGATGCCCATGTCAATCAGCAAAATTAATTCCGCACAAAATACCCATTTTGCAAAGGAAGCAGCCGTGTTGAATTGAATGTTGGTATATGTTCAAGTCAGTGGCATCTTTATGATGGTCGTATCTCACATTAAAAAAAACTGCACAGGTCTGTGGTAGTGCGCAAGTTTGGGTTTTTATTTGTTTAATCTTTTTTTTTTTAATAGGTTTCTTTACCTCTCTTTTCTTGTTCATACATGTTTTATTAGAGTAATCATGAAGGAGTAATACTGTTACAAGGTTCAGGATAACAGACATAGAGAAAGAAAGACAAATGAATGAACGAATAATTGAATAAGTATAATATCAAAGAAATAAGTAGGGGCCTACATGAAGAAATAAATAAATACATGAATAAATAAATAAATGAAGAAAGAAAGAAAAAAATGAATAAATAAATAAATAAATAAATAAATAAAATGATACATTAATTAAAAAAAAATTTTTTTTCAAGGAGAAGCACTTTCTTTTCAGAGAAAGCAACTATGTTACGATCTTTTTAAGTGACTTTATTTTTTAAGTACAAGGAGTGCTCAGGCTTGAAACAACAAATAAAATACGAGAAAAAAAATGTTGTTGGAACGTTTAATTATTGACAAAACAAAACGTTACGTTCACAGATTATCGACCCAGCGCTCTTTTAAGTGCACAGACAAACACTACTTACACAAAACTTATCTTGAAACAAATTTCGGCCGCTTGCAGGGAAGACACAAGCGAATGAGGTATACAAAATAAAATAAAATGGTCTTAACGTGCTAAGTTTCTTCTTCTTCTTCTTGTCGATCACACGTGCTAAATTTTAAAATAACGACTAAAACTTGAATAATTATGGGGTATCAGATGTTGTCACAAAAGCACTAGTGAGGAAATTACTGAGGTTCCAGATACTGTGAGTTTGTAACAAATTAACAATCAAATGATCACAGCTGAAGAACATTGATAGAAGAACAAAATAGAGCACAAAATACAGTTACTTTCCTGCTAAATTGGGAGGGGGAGGGGGGCCAACTTGTGTGCACCTACTTTAGAAGCTAATTTTCAAGCATGAAACACAAACAAACATAAAGTAAACGTGTGAAAGTGATTAGACACTGTATCACATCCAAGGTACCTGAGACATCCCTTTAACAACAGTAAAGCTGTGGATAGCCCTCAACGAATTAGACTGTGATGCTTCTATTATCCCTACCCCCTATCCATTTGAATAAATACAAATGTCATGACTTTTTTAAAAGATACATTTAATGTAAGTTCAAGGATTGTTTAGGAGCGAAATAAAAGGAAAAGGATAAGTTAAGCCCTGATTTATAACATAACGCATACAACTTGAATATATATATACAGCATATCAGGCTTTCGCACAGGAATCACCACTACTTTGTTTATTACATCAATGTAGCTTACCATCCCGAAGAAGGCAGTAACGTGCCGAAATATTGATTGTAGATATAAACGTACCTAACCTGGTTACTGGTGTGTTTTCTTTTTCTTTTTCTTTTCAGGAATCACCACTGTATAAATGTGTAAAGTAGAACGGAAAAATGAGATTGTCAAGCTTTAATATCTGATTTTAATCAGATCTTTATCAATGCGGTCCATGTTTTTTCTTTGCTACATGTACATCAATTGATCGTGTGACCTATTTTAATTCTACATTGTACTTGCTTTTCTAAGGGGTAGACTCCAGCCTTAACTGGCTATGGGGCTCACTTTTGGAATCAGAGATTTCTTTCACAGGGCCATATGTTATATAAAGTCTTATATCGCGCGCGTATCTCCAGACTCGGACTCAAGGCGCAGGGATCTATTTATGCCGTGTGAGATGGAATTTTTTACACAATACATCACGCATTCACATCGACCAGCAGATCGCAGCCATTTCGGCGCATATCCTACTTTTCACGGCCTATTATTCCAAGTCACACGGGTATTTTGGTGGACATTTTTTTTATCTATGCCTATACAATTTTGCCAGGAAAGACCCTTTTGTTAATCGTGGGATCTTTAACGTGCACACCCCAATGTAGTGTACACGAAGGGATCTCGGTTTTTCGTCTCATCCGAAAGACTAGCACTTGAACCCACCACCTAGCTGCTGAAATTTAAATCATGAAAATGACACTGAGAGAAGATTTTTTTTTCGAAACACACATCATCATGTATCAATCACGCACACCCTCGAAAATGGCCGTCATGCTTCCCACGTGACAGGATCTAGGACAAAAAAAACAAAACAAAAACTCAGGAACGCAGAAGTTTCTCACTTCGACTCTATATATTCTATAAGAATCAGACAGTGTAAAAGTATTACCATCAACATACTCAGTTTGCTAAAAAATAACTTTGATTTGAGTTATCTCCCTTCCTTAGGAACGTTTTAGAAGATAGTAGAGATTCAGGGCCAAAAACATATAAATGTTATATTCGGATTAAAAACAAGCTCTTAAATTTAAAAAATTTAAAAATTATGATTAAAATTAAATTTCCGAAATCGATATAAAAATAAAAAACGCTGGCGCTGGACCCGAGTACTCTTCAGACTGGCTCGCTCCCCCAGTATAAAAGTTTTTGTCTTGTGCACGTGGATTTAAAAAAAAATATATATTTATTTATTTTACACAATTAAAAAAATTATTAGAGTAAAATAAAACATTAAAACGTTCATAATAAACAATAGTAAACAAGAATTAAAAAAAAAATTTCAGAAAATTTGACCGCCCATGCCGGGAATCGAACCCGGATCCCTTGGATTAAAAAAAAAAATTAAATAAATAATAATTTATTTATTTTACACAATTAAAAAAATTATTACAGTAAAATAAAACATTAAAACGTTCATAATAAACAACAGTAAACAAGAATTTATTATAAAAAAATAAAAAAATAAAAAAAATAGACAGCCCATGCCGGGAATCGAACCCGGATCACTTTAGCTATAGTCAGAAACGCTTTCCACCAAGCCACCAATTCTATCATTCGCCAGTGAACTCAAATGCCTATACTCCTCGCGCACAGTGGTACACGCACGCAAAGCACGCACGAAGCAAAGCCTGGTGTCGCTGTCGCTGGCTGGCTGGCGGATTAGCCGAACGGCTGTTCTATCCCACCGCGAATCGCGCCCGCCGTTAAGAGTCGTTTTTGTGGAATATTTCGCATTTAGGTCCCAGGTAACATTATGAAGTTTTAATACGATCAATCGGACCTATTATCAAGTTAGTGTATCAACTTTTGAACGAACTGCGCCCAGTAGTTTCCCAGCAATAAGCTGTTAAGTCGAGACAGACAGACACACAATTAAAGTCTGCTGGACCCTAGTACTGCGTACTCGGGGACAATTTCATCTTATTCCTTGTCTGTCTGTCTCTGTTCTCTTAGCTTCCCCTCTCTGTCGGTGGCTACTCTCTCTCTCTCTCTCTCTCTCTCTCTCTCTCTCTCTCTCTCTCTCTCTCTCTCTCTCTCTCTCTCTCTCTCCCCCTCTCTCTCTCTCTCTGAATATGGTTTGAAACATTTTTGCGTGACTTAAGGTCGCGGCCGGTTTGGAATCCGGCCCGGGACGGACACGGGTCAACTGTATCCATGTCCCACCCCCGTTTCACCACATGGCGGCGTATTGACCCGTTATGGTCAACCCTTGTTAAATTTGTTTTACTCTGTGTTTGTGCGTCCCAAGGAAAGATTGTGAGAAAATGCCTAGCTGCGGTATTAGATCAGCCGGTGGTGACTGTGACTGGGCCGGACCTGAGGGGGAGGGGGGGTCCTGTGTTCCGGGCAACCCCCCCCCCCCCCCCGGCCTCCTGATGTACTTCGTCTCATTTTTTTTTCTGTGCCTATCTTTTTTTCTGACTTTCACGTTTTGGAAGGAAAGAATAGTAAGAAATAACAGTGAGCTATTGTGGTCAATGAAATTGATGGTCACAATATTTGTTGGAAATGTTGACAATTTGGATTCCAGTCACGAGGATGAACCAAAACAATTACCATTGAAATTTAAAATGTTTTCACCGACCCCCCCCCCCCCCCCCCCAACAGGGCGTCGCCCCTGTACACAACAAAGGGCTTGGGCGGCCCCTGCCTCATTTCTGGACCCCCCCCCCCCTATTACACTTGATCCCCCCCCCCCCCCTCTGTACACTGTGCAGTATCATTCTGCAGTAGTGCACGCGGCAAAGTCTGTTTCGCGCGCTGTCTGCGCTAGTTTCGGACTTTGGCGGCACTGAGACTCACAAAACATACACGCCCCTTTGTCCTACCCGTGTTGTATGGCACACGTTACTGCGCGACTGAACGGCTGCGGCGACTCGGAGCTGTGTGTGCTGTGTCAGTGTGTGTGAGGGATGCGACTATTCAGGACACACTTTGAAAGTGATCCCAAGTCGTTCAAAAGTTCATGTGTGCGGAGTGGTAGCTGGCCATTTTCACGATGAGGGGGAAAGCTTCCTTTCAAGGTGATCTAAATTAATTCGTAATAGAAAAAACCATATTGACTTATAAGTAGGCCCTACACACGGTTTTCAAGGTAAGGTGACTATGTTTTCTTCTTTTCATCATTCACACTGTCAGTGGACTACCGCAGCTCTGTTCGATCGAGGATGGAACTGCGATTGACGAAAAGGGTGTATCGCCGGTGTTACTGGGTGACACGATCTGAGAACTCGATTTCCTTGATTATTATCGATTCTTTGTCAGTGACAGAAACTATAGGCCTACAGATACTGTAGTTACATTAGAACGGTAGCTCTATTTCTCACTTACACTTCAATAAAACCAGTGGCAAATGTAAACGTACGGAAGAAATAGAGCTGTTATGCCTTTCCCACCATTCTCCAAGTTAGCCAGGCACGTGTCACTTTCCCGCCGTCCATTCAACTTTTCTCCGCAACAGCGCTTTGGCTGCGCGCCAAGCCAGTGCCCTCTCCGCGTCGCTGTGACGTGATCGGCAGCGGTATCAGTCAAAGTTTCCGTATTCAGCCGATGAACGCTGCGGTTCAAGTTCAGAGAGGTTCCACGGAAGGCTATTTACACTGTGCAGTTGTAGCATTCTGCACCGCGCAGATAGAATGAAAAGAAAAATGATTCAAAGTGATTACTTTCAAGGGCAATGGAGTAAGCATACAAAACTGATGTTTTGCATCCAGCTTTCGCTCGACGGGGGAATAGTGTACATTACAGATTATCAGCCATAGTTATACTGACATTCCTACACAGGTAAAACAAGTCGCGTAACGCGAAATTACTATATTTAGTCAACCTGTTGAACTCACAGAATGACATCAGAACGTACTGCACTTTTTCAACAAGACAATATAGATTTGTCGATACCCCTCGGCGGTGACACAACAGAAAGTGACAAGCAAGTACAGCACATAAGTGCTTGTGCTAAACAGGAACGCGCGATTTACTTTATTCTGTATATACTTACCGAGCTTCTTTTTAATCAAAACATAACATATTTATATATCTATGATTCCAGAAATGTTAAACTGAGAATAAGATGAACTCATTTTTGGGTCGATTACTGTTTTTACAGTCCAACCTGCCATAAGGGACCACCCCAAAGTATCCCCAAGGGTTTTTACTATATAAATGACCTGTGTAAAGAGACCACCTGCCTGTCGAGACCAAACACCACCCAATTTAGAATTTTTTGAGATTTTTAATGACCAAACTCATTAATCAATTTTTAAGCTTCCAAGCTGAAATGCAATTCTATAGTCCGGGCTTCATGGAAGATTGCTTGATTCAAATGTTATCCAGTTTGATCAAACAACAAGAAAATTGGTTGATTAAAATCAACATGGCCGAAGCAATGTTTTCATAAAAGAAGCGGTATTGTACGGGCACATGTTGAATTTGGGTTACATGTGTTGCAGAGTATTTGAAAATCCGTAGGCGTAAAAACATGCAAAGAAGAGTGATAGGTCCCTGTTGTGAATAATTATTTATAGTCAAGTGGATAAATTGATTACTTATGTTTCACACTAGTTTTACTGTTACAGCAGTCCCTCTCATGAACGGACATCCTTGGGCCAGTGCAAACCTGTCCGTACATTGCAGGTGGCCGGTCACGGGAGACCCCCCCCCCCCCATCACACACACTCAGGCACACTAGTACTGACGGACTGAGTGAGTCTTTGCTACTGGTGAACGAGCTCTACTTGGCCTAAAACAATAAGGTCAAACTACTACAACTTATAACTGAAAGGAAAAACACTGTCCTGTAAAAATGACGTTAAATCAACGGTGTCAGAAAAAGAGAGATAAAAGAAATCCTCAAATTCCTGAGGATACAGGCACCCCATGAAAGCAGCCACGAACATACTCACAGAGGCACACATGCTTGTGCAGATACTTTGCAAAAATATGAATTGAAAACCTGCATATGTGGCAATTTCTTTTTTGTTTGTGTGTGGCTTTATTGAATACTTCAGGCAGTGACTTTTCCCTGTCCAGTTTTCTCTTTCGTCTCTCTTACCCCCCACCCCCACCCCCCTTACCCTCCACTCCCTTTACCCAGCCCCGACAGCACAAATTTGTAATCTGCAAGGCAGAGTACACATTTTCTAAAAGGAAGACTACTCCTCTTCAATTATATCCAGAGATCTTCCAGCTGTCTCAACCACGCAAGCCATCACTGCTGCCAAGGTCGAGCACTTCCACGACCGCATCGCCAACGCCTCATCATCCAGGGAGCTGTTCTCCATCATGTCCTATCTCCTGGGCTCCTCCCCCGCTGCCCCCTTACCCACTGCTCACCCACCACAAGATATCCCGGAGTTATTCTCGGAGTTCTTCAAGGACAAGATTGACGAGCTTCGGAGAACACTCGATCAGCAGCCTTTCGTCCCGTCCCCACCCTCACCCTCCTTCTCCGGCTCCCCCCTCACGTGCTTTCAGCCTGTCACTCAAACCCACGTCAAGCGACTCATCACCAAGACGGCCATCAAGACGGCTTCCTCTTCACCAAGTGTCTGGACATGCTCCTGCCGTCTATCACAGATATCATCAACATCTCCCTGGCCACAGGCGTCGTTCCCGACTGCTTCAAGTCTGCCGTTGTCCGCCCACTCATCAAGAAGCCCGGCCTTGACGTCAACGAGTTGAAGAACTACCGTCCTGTGTCCAACCTGCCCTTCCTCTCCAAGCTTCTGGAGCGTATCATCCTGGAGCAGTTGAGCGCCCACCTGTCTCGGAACTCGCTGATGCCAGTGTACCAGTCAGCGTACCGCCCTCACCACAGCACCGAGACGGCGCTCCTGCGAATCACCACGGACCTCCTGAACGCAACAGATAGCGGTCTCGTCTCTGCCGCCGTTGTGCTGCTGGACCTTTCCGCGGCCTTCGACACGATCGACCATCAGCTACTCGTCGATCGCCTCAGTTCCACGTTCGGCATTCACGACACCGCCCTCTCTTGGTTCCGGAACTACATCCAGAACCGCTCTCAGACTGTCACCACTAATTCGTTCTCTTCTCAGTCTGTCCCTGTCCGCTTCGGCGTCCCTCAAGGATCTGTCCTCGGCCCTGCCCTTTTCACCCTGTACACCCAACCCCTCTCCCTGGTCATCGAACGCCACGGCTTGAACTACAACTCCTTTGCCGATTACACGCAGCTCCAGAACAGCGCCAAGCCGGAGGACGTTGACCATCTTCTGGGATCCATCTCCAGTTGCTTCACTGACATCAAGAACTGGATGACTGAGAACAAGTTGAAGCTGAACAGTGAGAAGACAGAGGCCCTTCTCGTTGGAACACGACAGAAGATTGCTTCCCTCATTGTGACCAACCTCCAGCTGGATGACGCGACTGTTCCATTCTCCCCTGCTGTCAAGAGCCTTGGCGTCTTTCTCGACTCCACTCTCTCCATGCAGACACACCCATCTCCTTCATCATCAAGACCTGCTTTTTCCACCTACGACGCATCGCCTCCATTCGTCGCTACCTCACCCACGACGCCTGTGTCAAGCTGGTTGTCTCCCTCATCTTCAGTCGTCTGGACTACTGCAACTCCCTTCTGGCTGGCCTCCCCGCCTCATCCATTCATGGCCTACAACGAGTCCAGAACGCTGCTGCCAGGCTGACGTTGAGGAAGACGAAGCGAGACCACATCACCCCCCTACTTCGCTCCTTGCACTGGCTCCCTGTCAACACCCGAATCTCCTACAAACTGTCCACTCTGGTCTACAAGTGTCTCAACGACTCTGCTCCCGAGTACCTTCAATACTCCCTGGGCCTGTATACCCAGCCCTCCGACCGTCCCCTTCGTTCTGCTGCTGACCCACTCCGCCTTCACATCCCTCGCTCGAAACTCGCATCTGCTTGTCAGCGTGCATTTCCCTCCGCGGGCCCCTCCGTCTGGAACTCCCTGCCGCTTGAGCTTCGCCAGAGCCCCTCTCTTGACGCGTTCAAGAGTAGGTTGAAGACTCAGTTCTTCCCGTAGCTGGCTGCGACTTTCATGTTCGACAGTGATGTGTTGTGCCCCAAAAGACATTCTTGTGCTGTGCTCTGTGAGAGGTGTTTTCTTTGTGTTTGATATTATTTTGTTTGGACCTAGCTATTGATGTGTATATTACCCAATATTGACGGACTGTGTGATGATATCTTCTGCTATGGTCTGTTGAGACAGTGATATCAAAATCGAGACCGGAGGTCGAGATTTTGATATCACTGTCGAAACAGACCAATAGCAGAAGATATCATCACACAGTCAGTCAATGTTAGATATATTGCTAATTCTCTGGACATTTTGTATTTACTGTAAAGAAATTACAAAAGTATTTGTCTCAGTTTTGGCTGTTCCATACCCCTCCCTCTGATTATTATTTCTTTTTGTTCACTCTTTTCTTGTACTTTTCAGTATTTAAAAATGTCTTTTCTTTCAAAAAGTCTTTAGTCACTTGCTCAACTAAATTCTGGGATCATTACATTTTCATATATATTTGTTTGTTTTTAAATGTAGGTGTTTTTGTTTTTGAAGTGGGGAAGCAATAAAGAGGTCGTCGATATCAAAACTGATATCGACGGAAATGTCGTCGATATCACTTTTACAATGAGCTCAGTTTTGCCCAATTGACCAATGGAAATCCACGTAACATATGAAATAGCTATATTGGGTATTATCATCTTACCATGCAACTTTTTAATCTTTTAACTACCACACTCCG
>NW_027127386.1:32500-55831 GCF_037325665.1 Littorina saxatilis
GGAGAGAGAGAGAGAAACAGAGGGAGAGAGAGAGAGAAAGAGAGAGGGGGGGGGGGGGGGGGAGAGACAGACAGCAAAACAAGTGAGAAATCAAACATGGTGAAACGTCAATAGACTTACGGAGCTTTACGTAAATCCTGTGCAAGCATGAACTAAAAATGGAAAACATGATATCCATCAACTTCTAAATCACAATAAACTGTCAAGGAAATGAAGACATGTTGTTTAAAAACAACAACAACACACCAGTGCAAACAAAACACATAAAACACCTGAACTCACACACCAACCCAAAACAAATGGCTAGCTCAGTATCGATACAGGCTCCAAACCACCAGGCCAGAACCTCAGCAAAACCAAGCTGTCTCAATGCAGCAACTCAAGTCGCGTAACAACACAACTTTCAAAACGTCAGCATTTTAAAGTGAAATTTAAAGGCACAGTGCAGCTCACAGCCTTCGTTTTGCATTTCTCTCTCTCTCTCTCTCTCTCTCTCTCTCTCTCTCTCTCTCTCTCTCTCTCTCTCTCTCTCTCCCCTCTCTCTCTCTCTCTCTCTCTCTCTCTCTCTCTCTTATTTGTTTTTGTGTTGTTGTTGTTGTCCGAGAGAGTTTTAGACACACCTTGTAAGAAAGGTGATTCGAAAACAAGAGGATTTATTTCTAACTACAAACTTGGCCAGCTTGCAGTCATAGTGCTTTTCGTGCTTTTGAACTTTTACGCATTTTGACACTGCGCTGGTTTCTATCTTGCATTCTGTCTTTATTTTCTTCTTTGTTTTCTGGAGCTATGCGAACCCATCAGTTGTTATGGAAAAGGACGGGCGCTGTGGCCTAGCAGATAAGACATCGGCGTCCTAATCGGAAGGTCGTGAGTTCAAATCCCGGCCGCGACCGCCTGGTGGGTTAAGGGTGGAGATTGTTTCGATCTTCCAGGTCAACTTATGTGCAGACCTGCTAGTGTCTTATCCCCCTTCGTGTGTACACGCAAGCACAAGATCAAGTGCGCACGGGAAAGATCCTGTAATCCATGTCAGAGTTTGGTGTGTTATCAAAAATACCCAGCATGCTTAACCGGTTTACGTCAAATATATCTTCACGTCATTTCCTTTCTGTCTGACATCTATTCCAAATCTGAAGATCTCTGTTGGACAAGAAAAATCAAGGGAACTCAAACATACTTAAAGCCTACACCTATACATATGTACATCTAGAAAGGAATGGTTTTTCATGTTCTGTCAAGGTCATAAAATGGCTTCTTCTTCTTCTTCTTCTTGTTGCCGCTACACGTGGAGACCAGTCCAATTGAGAAATGTAGTGGTCATCTGCAGGGACGCCGCCGTGCCGTACAGCTTATCCTGGATGGGGGTCGGCTCCGGCCACATCTTCCTTCTCAACAACTGGAAGTTCCCGCAGTCTTGTAGGATGTGGTGGGTGTCCTGCTCTGCTTCTCCACAGGGACACATCGGGGATGGCACAACTTTCAGCTTTGAGTGGAGGTGTTTGTTCAGCCTGTTGTGCCCTGTTCGCAGCCTAAAGATGGTAACCTGCTCTGGTCTTGAGAGCAGGTGAAGGCTGTCTTTTTGAGCCGGGGTTCGGAACAGGGCTTTAGTGATGGTATTTAGCTCGGCAAGGCTCACGGCGTTGTCTTCTTGTTCTTTTTCTGCACCGGATTTTGCCAGGTCATCGGCTTTCTCATTTCCCTCTATGCCGCAGTGTGAGGGGATCCACTGAAGCACTGTCCGTAGGCTCTTGATGTTGTTGAGGGCCTTCTTCAATGGGGGTTGACTGTCACTGTTATAGGCTTGCAGCACAGAGAGGGCGTCTGTTAGGAAGACGACATTTGTGTTGTGGTCTGCTCTTGTCGCGATGGTGTGTGCTGCCTGAATGAGAGCGTCTACCTCTGCCTTGTAGTTGGTGCAGTAAAGGCCGGTCGGAAGCGTCTCTTCCGTCCGTTCTCCACCGGGGTATTGGATGTGGACCCCAGCTCCTCCACTTTTGACGGCATTTGTGGCTGAGCCGTCCGTATACACCCGGATCCAGGCATCATCAGGGTATCTTTCCTCAAGCGTTGCCAACGTCAGGGCTTTCAAGGCTTGGTCGCTATGTTCACCTTTGTTGTTGATATGGGGTATTGTTGTTTGGACAGTGACAGTTTCTTCTCTATCTTCCCAAGGTGGGGCGTCGAGGGAGAAGGAGATGGGAATGACCTGCTTAGGGAGGGTTTCTTGGTGCTTCCTGTTCAGTGCTCTGGCCTCCACAGCAAAGCTTGATCTTTTTAGTCTGCCTGATGATAGCGTTTGGAGCCTTTCTTTCATTGGGTGGTTCTGTGAGCATCTGAATTTGTTGGCCTGAAGCATTGCCTTCTGCTCTCTTCTCTTGGCAAGTGGTGGGATGCTAGATGTTTCTTCCATCTTCACTATAGGTGTTGTCTTCATGGCACCTGTGATTAGTCGAAGTGCCTGGTTTTGGACTTTGTCCAGGGTCTGTAGATGCGTCTTCGCAGCTGTCATCCAAGAGTTGGACCCGTACTCGAGGTGTGGTCTTACGGTACCTTGGTAAACTGATTTCAGAATCTTGTCAGTTGCGCCCCATGTAGTTCCTGCCAGTTTCCTTAAGATGTTGAGCTTCCTTCTGGCTTTTCCCTCTGCCTGGTTGATGTGAGGTTTCCAAGTCATTTTCTTGTCAAAGGTGACACCAAGGTACGTCTGTTGGTCTTCGTACTTTAGTGTGGTATTTCCCAGGGTAAGTTTTCCAGGTTTGGCTTTTGTTGACAGTGTGAAAAGAGTGGCGGTTGACTTCTCCCTGTTGATTGTTACGCACCAGCTTTCAGCCCATGCTGCAACACTCTCTAGGGCGATCTGTATTCTGTATGTTGCTGTGGTTGCATACTCCTCGCTGCACCAGAGTACCAGGTCGTCTGCGTAAAGCGCTGCGTGGACACCTCTTGGTAGTTCTGCTACAATGTCGTTGATGAAGAGTATGAACAAAGAGGGGGAGAGGACGCCTCCCTGGGGAACTCCCTGCCTCAGTAACACCTTCTGGCCACAGCGACCATCTACCGACACTCTGGCTCTTCGGTTGTGTAGGTAGGACTTGGTCCACTGGAACATGTTGCCTCTGATGCCACACCGTAGGAGTTTTACTAGAAGACCATCCTTCCAGACCTTGTCGAATGCCTTCTGTAGATCAATAAACACTGCCAGGACAGCCTTCTTGGCCTGGAAAGCATCCTCTATGACCTGTGAGAGGTGGGTCGTTTGATCTTCTGTGCTTCTGTACTGTCTGAAGCCAGCTTGCTCTGGAGCAATGATGCTCTGTGTCTCCAGGTAGAGTTGTAGGCGCTGATTGATGATGCGCTCCATGGTCTTACAGACACAACTTGTTAAGCTGATGGGACGGTAGCTTTGGGCTTT
This sequence comes from Littorina saxatilis, assembly GCF_037325665.1. Lineage (NCBI taxonomy): Eukaryota > Metazoa > Mollusca > Gastropoda > Littorinimorpha > Littorinidae > Littorina > Littorina saxatilis. The sequence goes on from NW_027127386.1 coordinate 35,913, forward strand.
GCTTTTGTTTTTGCCACGTTTGAGGATGGGAATCATTGTGGCTTCTCTCCAGCACTGCGGTACCTGGCCTTGCTTCCAGCTGAGGTTGTATATATCTAGTAGCTTCTGAAGCGCAGTGTTTCCTAGATGTTGAAGCATTTCGTTTGTGATGTTGTCAGGTCCTGGAGACTTCTTTTTCTTCAACTTCCTGATGGCCTTCTTCATTTCTGCCAGGCTGATGTCAGTATGCATTGCGTCTGGTACCTCATTTTCTCCTGCTGTTCTTTCCTTCTCTTCCTGTCGTATCTCTTTCTGGTGGTGCTGGGGTATGGTGGTATTACTTTCTGCTGCATATGCTGTTGCAAAATTGTTGGCGGCAGCCCTTCCTGTAAGAGTGTTTCCTTCATTTTCCAGGGTGATCTTCTGGCCTTTGGTGCTTTCGTCGTTCAGGGCCTTTGTCAGTTTCCAAAGCTTTGTTGTGTCTTTCTCCATGTTGAGGCTTGCTGTTTTCTCTCTCCAACTTCTTCTTTTGCTCTCCAGTTTGGTTCGCAAGAACTTTGCTTTTCTTTCTTGGAGCTTGATGTTGTTCTCCTGGCTGGGGTTGGTTTCAGCCTCTCTTCTTGCTTCTGTCAGAGCATCATGCGCCTTCTGCAGCTCACTTGTCCAATAAGGGGTGTAGTCTTTTCTTGCGCCATTGGGTATGCACTCCTTGGCTGCCTGGGAAATACTGTTGTTGAAGTCTTTGACTACATTGTTGATGTTCCTATCTGTAACTTCTATGCCCTTTGTCAGCTCGTTGGTGCGTACGCTGAACAAGCCCCACTGGGCCTTTTTGTAGTTCCATCGCGGGTGTTGCGAGTGTTCTGGTGCTTTAGCACGCATGGTAAGGACGACTGGGCGATGGTCACTACCTCCGAGCTGTTCTTCTACCTTTCTGCTGATCTTTCTGTGGATGTCATCGGTGCAGAAGGCCAGGTCTGGAGTTGTGGTGGTGTGCCAGCGGCGCGAGTAGAAGGTATGTGTGTCAGTGGGGTCATTTGCAAGGATAAGGTGGTGTTCATCTTGCCAGGCTTCAACTTCTTCTCCTCTATTGTCCATGTTGCTGTATCCCCAACTCTGGGACCGGCTGTTGAAGTCTCCAGCGATGAGGAAGCCGCTGTCTGGGACCTGGATAGTGTCAAGGGACAGCATCTTGTCATCGGGGCAATAGTAGTTGACGATGTTAAATGTGCTGTCTTGGATAATGACCTTGACTTCTATGTACTCAGCTTCGCCTGTAAGTTTCTTGACTTCAGTGGCGTTGATGTTGTTTCTCACCAGTGTCATCACTCCTCCCTTTGCTCTCCCTTTCCGTCCATTTGAAAACACCTGGTAGCCTCTGATCTTGAACGGCTTCCCCTCTTGCAGGTGTGTTTCCTGTAAGCAGCAGATGTTGATACTGTTCTTATGAAGAAAGTGTTCGAGTTCTTCCTTCTTGTTGCTGACCCCTTTTGCATTCCATTGCATGATGTCAGGGGTCTCCTTGACCTTGCTTGGTTTTCGGCCAGTCGCTCTCCTTGCTCGTCCCCTGGCTCCACAGGACAAGACGAAGGGACCTCCAGTAGCTGAGGGCGGGCTCCTTTGAATTGAGGCACGGAGCCCGGCGCTGCACCTGCCTGGGGGGTCCTCACAGGGCGAGCACCATTTCGATTGGTTTGGTCTCTGCGTGTATTCATGGCGATGGTGTGCGTGGTACTGTGATCCGTTAAAGTGCGCTGTCTCGCTCAGTACCGCCGACTTCAGCACTAGAGGTTTCTGTCGGGGTTACCCCACCCTTAGCTCCTGGTCAGGGACCTTACCTGGGAGCACAGGTAGCAGGGGTTTTAACGCGCCTCTTACCCGCGTGATGAACCCGTATGAGCACATAGGGTATTTACAAGTCAACAGTGCCACCTGTTAACCACCCCGCTCTGATAGGAACACCGCCAGTTGGTCCAGGACAGCTTATTCGTCCGGGCAAGCCCGACTTATATCGCTGCAATCCCTTATATCTAAGGGACACCCCCTATCCGCCACCTGGGGACCCGCCGGGTTGGGGATGGTCGCCCCGCCACCTAATTGGAGATAGCCTGACCCCGGCATAAAATGGCTTATACCCTTAGTAGGAATCTAAGACAAAGTAAAGAATACCCCCACAAAATTCGAGGAGGTAAATGAGGACGGGATAGGGGTATGACTTTAAATTACAACAGTATCGGGGAGCGTGTCTTTAGTGCGTGCACGTGCTTCTGACACTGAGATTATGCTTTAAATGTCTTCCGTGTTTGTATGAGTTGTATCACGATACAACAAAAAAAGCATTAAAACTTAGCGATGTCAAGTTAAGAATAAAACAACCCCATGTTTATCCTTGCATGAGAGTGTCACTAATTCTGCAAACACATCGCCTCGCTGTTCAGACAATTTGGCAGGGTAATAAGCCTAGATGCTATCTTTCCGAAAGTAATAACTTGACTAAAGACATTGTGAGAAGGTACACCAACACCCCAGGTGTCGTGGCGATGCAGGTACTATAACCCGCTTTTTCCGACACTAGTCTGATTGTCTACCCGCACTTAGAAACAGGAAGCATGCATGTATCCCCTGCACTGGGAGGGGGTGGGTTGGGGAGCTTTATTGCTTAGGTGAGCTTTGTAGGAAGCTATCTGTACCCCCCAGTGTAGGATCGGCTTCTAAACACTACTTCTTGGATTTAGTTTTGTCGTGTGTGAAAATGTTTACCAACGAAAGCAAAATAACTGAGCAGTCTATAATTATTTCTTTCAGACAGAGCTCATTCCTTTCAAACTCTCATTGTTTTCAATTATAACTTCGAAATTGTGATCGAAATTCGGCTTTTCGTTCATGCTGCCGCTGATTTCGTGTGTGTATCTGCATGTATCGCATTTACTGAAAAGTTGCTGAGATGTATGAATTCTCATTTACACCCAGTGTGTAAGGAAAACATTGAATACATTGACCTTTTTCACGACAGACAGATAACTACAGCCTTTACTTGTATGTAGATTGATGTTTTTCCTTTTTATATTCCTTTTAAAATTGATAAATATTTTTAAACCTTTCTCGGAACAGCTTTCGCAATTCATGTCCACCCACAGGCGCCGGACTATTCTGAATAACAGCGACTGCTCAAAGAACAACACCTTAAAAAAAACCATGGCTTTAATTTAAATGTAGCAGCATTAACACTAAATGTTTGTTATAATGCAGTAAAACTATTACATATCTGATTATTCTTGTTCACCTATTTCGTCTCCTCTACCCCCGTGTATTGTGTGTGCCTCTTGTTTTATCAGTTATGGACTGGGCAGAGCTTCGCCTTCGGCTCTCAGTGTCAAATTTCCAAAGGCCGAGGGAGGTGTTTAACTGACCGTATCAAGCACGCGCGCTTATCGTGCATTCCGAACGCGTGTTCTGGAGTGACTGACAGGGGCTCAAGTTCTCCCTTCCTTAAAAATAAGGGAGTCTGGACTGGACCGCGTCTGAACTGTCTCTAATGTTTCCGACTGGAAAAAAACTGGGTCAAACTGACACTCGGGCTACTTCCTCGCTGTCCAACGCTATATATAGCCCGGACAGACCTGGATTGTCTTTCTTTTCAAAGATTTACCTTTTCTTCCCAGAGAACTGTCACCTTATTGATATCCAAGCCGAACTAACCTACGCATCGTTATTATGAAAGGGAAAAAAACAATCTAGGAGGGGCGAAAACCAACGCCTAGCTTCGAACAGCGGTTGGCCACTGCTTTGAAACCAGTTTCAGATTCATACCGCGACTATATTTAGATGGGGAAAAACCCTGGAGAAGGAAACACCTCGCCTAACCTGCTGATGAACATGATGGCTCAAGTTGCTGTGTAGACTTTTATTTTTAGGAATTGGTTTAAAGGTTTGCACTATGACAACAGCGCAAAATTGAATTTAATATTCAAGCTTAATTCTCGGTGGTCAGAACTTCGAATTCATTTTCTTTCGGGTATTCCATTGGTCCAAAAATGACACAGTCTCTGCGCGCATGCGCATAAAGTTCACCTTCGAGAGTTCCGAGAGAATGCATGTCATGTGTCAACGCATTTTTCTGAGAAAGAACGCCTTCCAGATTGTGTAGACTTTCATCTCCATCGGTTTCCTGTTCTTTCTTCAATATAATAGTCATCCCGCTGTTTTCTTCAACGAATTTGGTATGTTAAATTGTTAGTATATGCTACTATCTGTTCGTTCATTTTGCTTATTGATGATGAGTGGACTTTCCATTAAAATTGTACTTTTCAGTTTCCGATTCGGATTGAATTTGTAGACGCACAAAAATTCTCTCTCTCTCTCTCTCTCTCTCTCTCTCTCTCTCTCTCTCTCTCTCTCTCTCTCTCTCTCTCTCTCTCTCTCTCTCTCTCTCTCTCTCCTGTACATACAGACACACAAACACACACAGTAACGCACACACAGTCACACATAGGCTACTGTATGTGTGTGACTGTTTGTGAGTGTGTGTATGATGCACACACTTACAAAATTAATAGTCACACACACACACACTCCCATACAGTCACACACACACCAGCCTAGGGTACAGATGTATGGAAGGCGAAAAGGGTCAAACGATCGAGCAAAAGGATCGAGTAAAAGGATGCATACTTTTCGCGTTTGACCCTTTTCAAAACGTAGTGATATTGACACGCCGGATTAGCGGGGTAGCGTATTGTGCAAAGCAGGAAAGTGCGCTTTTCTGTATTCTTGTTAACTTCGCAATTTCCGGAAAACATCCACTTTTACTTTGAGACTGTTCTGTTTACATTCGACACTATCAACACCACTTTGCAGTACTGAAATAATTTTTTTTGTGTTTGAAAGCTACAGCCAATCGTTATTATATATATCCCCTTACAGTTTTATAACATTATTGGCACATGAATTAATGAACGCTACGTATATATGGCAGCCTTTAATTTTATGGTAATAATAGTTATCATGTACTGATTAAATTTAAAACACTTACGTTTGTGAGCGTGTGTGCAAACTAAAACTCGGAATAATATATGCAGGACCCCACAACCCCCTTTCAGATGATGTCATACATTCTTGTACATTAGGATAAACAGAGTTCGCTTCCTAACTCTCTTAGTCTTACATACAATCGATGCTTAGACTCGGAGCCATTGTAGATCCTGAAATGTACACGAAATAAAGGTGGATATGGCATACACAGGCATCAGGGGTCGACACTAACTTATTTGGCCTGGGGCCACACTGGCCCCAGAGATGGAAATTGCTGGGGCGGAAAACAAAAATCTGGGGCCCACTCTCAGTATTCACATGCGGCAATGCATTGTCTGTTTTTCTTCATCGTACTCAGTGAAGCCAGGGAAATTCTTTCAACCATTTGACATTGAAATTACGACAGCGCTTCGCGCTTTTGGCTGCATCGGTCTCCTTTTTATATTTAGTCAAGTTTTGACTAAATATTTTAACATCGAGGGGGAATCGAAACGAGGGTCGTGGTGTATGTGCGTGTGTCTGTGTGTCTGTGTGTCTGTGTGTGTGTGTGTGTGTGTGTGTGTGTGTGTGTGTGTGTGTGTAGAGCGATTCAGACTAAACTACTGGACCGATCTTTATGAAATTTGACATGAGAGTTCCTGGGTATGAAATCCCCGAACGTTTTTTTCATTTTTTTGATAAATGTCTTTGATGACGTCATATCCGGCTTTTCGTGAAAGTTGAGGCGGCACTGTCACGCCCTCATTTTTCAACCAAATTGGTTGAAATTTTGGTCAAGTAATCTTCGACGAAGCCCGGACTTCGGTATTGCATTTCAGCTTGGTGGCTTAAAAATTAATTAATGACTTTGGTCATTAAAAATCTGAAAATTGTAAAAAAAAAATAAAAATTTATAAAACGATCCAAATTTACGTTTTTCTTATTCTCCATCATTTGCTGATTCCAAAAACATATAAATATGTTATATTCGGATTAAAAACAAGCTCTGAAAATTAAATATATAAAAATTATTATCAAATTTTTTTTTTCGAAATCAATTTAAAAACACTTTCATCTTATTCCTTGTTGGTTCCTGATTCCAAAAACATATAGATATAATATGTTTGGATTAAAAACACGCTCAGAAAGTTAAAACGAAGAGAGGTACAGAAAAGCGTGCTATCCTTCTCAGCGCAACGAATACCCCGCTCTTCTTGTCAATTCCACGGGCACTGCCTTTGCCACGGGCGGTGGAGTGACGATGCTACGAGTATACGGTCTTGCTGCGTTGCGTTGCGTTGCGTTCAGTTTCATTCTGTGAGTTCGACAGCTACTTGACTAAATATTGTATTTTCGCTTTACGCGACTTGTTTCGTTTCTCTCCACCCTGTTCTTCATCTTCATTTCCATGTCTTTTTACACCAGGGATGTGTCGCCACATTTTGCGTTTGGCATTTGAAGGCAATACTTATCTCTCACGCTAAAGAGCGCAATCTGGGAGTTATTTCCCTTGCGGCATTGTCCTTCGACGATTGCAATGTTTTTTTTCTTGACTGCGGCGTTGATCGTAACGCAAATTTCAGTGACGACTTTGACTGGCGATTTTTAGTGATTGGCTCTGGCATTAGAATTTTCGGTTTGTCATTGTTGAAATTTATCCTGGGGCGGAGTGGGCCCCAAGCTTCGGCAATGTTTGGGGCGGAACACAAAACTCTGGGGCGTTCCGCCCCCCGCCCCCGCTAGTGTCGAACCCTGGGCATGATTTCAAACAAACATGTCAAATAAAACAAATTAAAGATGATTTCTGTTGTTGAGATATATATGGTTTTCCCTGATCTGTGAAAATAAAGAGAGGGGCCGGGGGAGAGAGACTCACTCACTCAGCTCCCATTTTCATTATTTTGGCAGTTTTAGTTACCTCTGTCTATGAGTATGACTCGGTCTGGCACGTTATAAGATAGATTTGGTCAATTGTGGTGGCAGTGTAACTGAAGAATGTGCCATGCGGTGAAAATCTGAATGCTCTGAAACATGCCACGCTGCTCCAATCCACTTTGTAAAAAACCCAACCAGTATTACATGAATTTGTAGAAAAAGAAACAAAAGAAAATGTAATAATGGAACACAACACTTTGTAATTAATAACCAGAAATAGGTCAAACTGGATTAATAACTAATGAATTATAATCACAAATGTGTTCACAGCACAAGTTTTTTTTAATAACAGACGTGAAAGAATAATCAGAATTCTTTCATGATATGTTGAACTATAGTTTATACGTGTCGTGTATACCAAGTTCAATAACTTATTAATATTAATTCAAACAAATGTTTAAATTTGACTGCATTTGATTTTCTCCGATAATACACTGGTAATAACCTTTTTACTCAAATGTTAAAAAAATGTACACTGAAATATACATGTATAATGAAATTCCTATCCAAGTTAGAGTCTCTGTCACTGTGTCGTTATTAATTATACTATTATCATGCTAAGTTGTTTTGATCTTTGCCACGGCCTTTTTCGTCCACATCTCAAAATAGGACAGCACTCACCAGTCATTCATTCCTGCAGATTACTCAAAATAGACTTACCTCTAACAATGAAAGTCAAGTCATTCCATTCTGAGTCAACCATCAGTGAGTGTATCCACAAACCGAAGCAGCGCGTTCTAGTCGCTAATGGTCTAGAAACAGCATTCATTGGTAATTATCTTCAGAATCTGAGGAGCTCTTGCGAGATATCTGTCCCATATAATCTTGGTTTTGCTTCAATTGTCACGAGAGCTGAGTACAAAAAGTCTTCACAGCTCTCGCAAGATATCCACCCATATGCTTTTCCATGCTTTGAAGGTCGTGAGGGTTCAGAATTTTGAGGTCTATTGCAATGTTTAAAGAATTTATATGGTAACAAAGAAATAGGGTTTTTTCCTATGAGAAAAAAGTTTTGATTTGACTGTTTCACTTTCAACACTGCTGATGCTTATCATTCTTTGTGTTCCAGAGAGATCTGACGGCCGTGACACAGACATGGCAGCAGGTGGTACTACCGCCCCTCAGTCCTTGGCAACAGACTCCGTGCCAGTCGGCCCTCAGCGATTCCTGGCGGGCTACCAGCCAGGGGTCTTAGAGAGGAAGGAAGACAGCGACAGGTTTTCTTGTGGATACTGTGGAAAGATATTGAGGGAGCCACTGCAAGCAGAATGTGGGCATCGCTTTTGCGAATGCTGCAAAGAGCCCATACAAGAGTAAGTTTGTGTATTTATACCTTCTGGGGGTTACAATTAGAATGAATCATGTCTGGCATTGAAACGGATGAGCCCAAGAAAAAAGAAAAAAAACACCGATTCCCTAGCTGACCCTATTTTTCTTCCGGAACCTAAAACTTTGTTTGAAACATTGCACTTGTAGGTCTTATGATGGTCAACTTGTGATCAACAAGCATTTGTTTTCTGCCCAAAAAGAACATTGCGTTCTTCATTTTCTTGCCAATGTCTGGATGTTTTCTTGTTTCATTATGTCTTTCCTCTTCTTCTTTTCGTTTTATGCTGAAGCTTTGATTTGAGAACTTTCATATTGTATGTTAGTATACAGTTGCAGGGGTCGACACTAACTTATTTGGCCTGGGGCCACACTGGCCCCAGAGATGGAAATTGCAGGGGCGGAAAACAAAAATCTGGGGCCCACTCTCAGTATTCACCTGCGGCAATGCATTGTCTGTTTTTTGGCTCACGTAAGTGTAGCCTATGCGATGATAAACTTTGTCTGTCTGTGCGTGCGTGCGTGTGTGTGTGATAGAAACTTTAACATTTCCGAGTCTATGGATAAAGCTCGCATAAGAAGATTACGTCTCGGTCAAAAGTGTTTGACGTGTGTGATAGAAACTATTTGAAGACGTCACATTATGACGTAAGAGGGTTAGACGTCACGCAAAGGAATTACTGAAAGTCTCGGTCATTGTTATTGTGAGCGGGCCGAGACTAGTTGGCAGATCCAGGGTCTCGCTTTCTTGCACAGTTTCACCTATGCTTACTGTGTGTGTGTGTGTGTGTATGTGTGACAGAGTGATTGAGTTTGTGTTACTGTTTGTCGATTTCTTACGTGAGCCTTGAAGGCTTCGCCTCTTGTTCTTCATCGTACTGAAGCCACGGAAATTCTTTCAACCATTTGACATTGAAATTACGACAGCGCTTCGCGCTTTTGGCTGCATCGGTCTCCTTTTTTTGTTTCTCTCCACCCTGTTCTTCATCTTCATTTCCATGTCTTTTTACACCAGGGATGTGTCGCCACATTTTGCGTTTGGCATTTGAAGGCGATACTTATCTCTCACGCTAAAGAGCGCAGTCTGGGAGTTATTTCCCTTGTGGCATTGTCCTTCGACGATTTCAATGGGTTTTTTTTTCTTGACTGCGGCATTGATCGTAACGCAAATTTCAGTGACGACTTTGACTGGCGATTTTTAGTGATTGGCTCTGGCATTAGAATTTTCGGTTTGTCATTGTTGGAATTTATCCTGGGGCGGAGTGGGCCCCAAGCTTTGGCAATGTTTGGGGCGGAACACAAAACTCTGGGGCGTTCCGCCCCCCGCCCCCGCTAGTGTCGAACCCTGAGTTGTAACAATAACATTGATATAGATGTGAGAATGAGTACCTTACAATGTAATTAGAAGCTTGAGAGTTTTAGAGTCTTTTTTTGCGCCACCAACAAAAGAAAGGGCGAACAATTCAAACACCCTTAATTGGAAGATATTTGACAGGCGCAGGGGCCTTGTTGATAAGTCATCGGCCTCCTAATCGGAAGGTCTTGAGTTCAAGCCGCGGCCGCCTGGTGGGTTAAGGGTGGAGACTTTTTCGATCTCCCAGGTCAACTTATGTGCAGACCTGTTAGTGCCTTATCCCCCTTCGTGTGTACATGTAACCACACCATCAAGTGCATACGGAAAAGATCCTGTAATCCATGTCAGAGTTCGGTGGGCTATAGAAACACAAAATTACCCAGCACGCTACCTCCGAAAGCGGCGTATGGCTGCCTAAAATGGCGGGGATAAAAAAAATGTCATACACGTACAAATCCACTCGTACAAAAAACATGAGTGTACATGGGAGTTTCAGCCTATGAACGCAGAAGAAGAAGAAGAAGGAAGATATTCACTCTTAAGGATGGCGGCATGCTGCCCACGAGGCAGGATAAATAAAAATTGAAATAAAGTGTGAGTTTAGAGGGAGCGGTCAGCGACCATAAACTCTATTTAAACAGACAGATATGCAGCAAAAAAAAAAAGGGGGGGGGGGGGGTGTACAAGTGTTAGCAGAGTCCTGGGGGAATGAAAGAGGGTTGGAGGGCTGGGGGGAGGTGATGAGTGAAGGAGAGCATCTGGAATGAAACAATGGTAACAGATAAGGGAGTCCGAGAGAGAGCGAGGACCGAAGTCATTAGCCAGCAAGCAAGTTCAGCGATTTTTAGAAATAAAAATTGAAATAAAAACAGAACAAATCAATAAATGTTGGGAGAACACTATTCCTTTTGGTTGCGTTTGTATTCAGGTCTAGATGAATGTGTTGTGTGTTCATGTTCCAGATCTGTCAAAGCAGGAAAGCCTGTGTTTTGCAAGATTTGCAAAGATGACGGCTGTTCTGACGAAGAAAGCAGGCTAGACCCAGCACAGGTAAATTGCTCTGTATTAGTGTATTACTTATTTGATGCTGTTTCTGTACTGTTACTGTGACTGTGGTTCCACCTACATCCCCATATGTCAGAAAACAAATAAAGTATTAACTGTTAGTGTTACTGTGGTTCAAGTACTGCCCAGAGATCTTCCTCGGACTGTATCTCTGAAACTGAAGTTGTTGTATATATATATTTGTTTAATTAATTCATTTGTGCACATCTACAATACTGGATCACAACCTGGGACATTGGGGTAAAAAAATAAACATTATAAAAACAAAGCCAAACCCACTTTTTGTTAAAGTTTAGACACTATTTTAATGCCTTAATGCAATTAATAAACAAAGCACATGCCGGTTTCAGTAAAACATCACCAAGAGTTAACCAACGTGAGTGGTGTCTTGTATGTCACATGGTTTCCACCTGGTATAGTTATTCAAACAATGAACCAATATTCCTGCTGAAATTATTTTGCAATGTTGGCAGACATTCAAGGTCTTGTATCCTAAGTGAAACATGAGAAGAAAAACCTATTCATTTTCCACGCAGTACCAATGACTATAGTGGAAACCGTGACATACGCAACAGAGGGGATAAACAATTTCACCTACACTATGATAACAGCATTGTATGCAGGTCTTTCATATATTGTTTTTGTCATACAAAGACAGTTGTTTTTATGTTGTTGCAGTTACTTACACATTATTCATTTTGTGTGAATAACCAAATGTTCTGTATGTCACGTGGAACCCAAATGGAGGAAATCGCACATTTCTTTGTGTCTATTGTGATGTTTTCAGATGCGCAGAGGTGTCATGGCCTTCATGGTGAAAACATAAAGCACACTGAGTTAGGAGCATGAAAAGAACCATTTTTCTTATCATTTTCTAAAAATGTGTTGTGATTGAAGATGATTTGAGTGTTAAAATTGAGACTGACGCGTGTGCGTCATGTGACTGTAAAAATTGACATCATGCAATAAAACACACAAAAAAACTTTAAATTTCTGTCAATTATTGATAAATTTATCAAATACACCATATACCAACATAATCAATACCAGACAGTGATAAAAACTGTGAGATTAGGAGTAAAAGAAGGTCGTGGCTCCACAAGTTTTAGAACTGCTGAAATGCAAACTTATGATGGGAAAGGGTGGGTAGTTACCGAAGAACAATTTAAGAAATGATGCAAGATGCTCCAGGAGTACAAAAATGAGTTGTAAAAGCATGAAAAAGAAACCAGCGTAAAAACTATGTTCATCCACGATAATCAAAAGATGAAGTGCATAAAAAATCAGTCAAACATATGTTGCCCTCTACGGCCGACAGTTGGGACATTTAGCAGTCTAACGCTGCCAGCATCCACCCATGAAATGTCCTCCACGTCTGGGAAGATGTATGCATCTCCCTTCTTCCGAAGAAAGTTGACACGGGCCTCCCCTGGTCTGAGTCCCACCACCACCCCACTGTATACTTCGGTGTTGCCTCGTACAGTGGTGAAAGTGACCTCCACCCAGCTGCCATGCTGAATGCTGAAAGAGGACAGAACATACAGGGTTATGCAAAACCTCCACAAGCAAGTTCTGAGTACATCATCCCCTCACTCCACTCACAATACCAAGGACGATTGCAAGATAAATTTTTCTGCAATCAAAGAATAATTACAAGTGTACTTTATTGGATAGGAAGACTTTCCTCTAAAAATTAAAACACTGTCCGAGAGCTTAAATCTATTTTGTGGAGAAATCTATGCGAATAAGATCTGAACAGTGAAATCAGAAAGTAAAATCACACCTGGAATTATGTCCGGTGAGTTGTGCAACTTCAGTCTGTTGGTAAGCATCTGCAGAAAGCTGAGGGAACTTGTACTGAAAACAAAATGCAGAACATTATTGTACTAGAAGTCTGAAACTGAAAAATAAATGAATCCATAATAATAAAAAGTATGCACAGAAAAAATCAAAATGAAAACTGATCACCTTTGCTGCAAGTATTACAATATTACATATTACATGGTTGCCACCTTCCAAATCTTTTGCGGTTCTGGGCCATGTTGGACATGCAGGTGGGCAAACTCATCAAGGGGCTTCATTTTTAGCACATCAGTTGTTATTTTGGAAAGCTGATATTGAATTATCAATTATGACATGTAGACTTAATCTCTGTTTTGAGTTAACGATGTGCCCAAAAAATGGAAGTGAGACACAATAAAATAGAACACAGACAGGCGTTTTTTGCCTTCAAAATCTGAATAATCGTAATAATAACTCTCTCTCTCTCTCTCTCTCTCTCTCTCTCTCTCTCTCTCTCTCTCTCTCTCTCTCTCTCTCTCTCTCTCTCTCTCTCTCTCTCTCTCTCTCTCTCTCTCTCTCTCTCCCAGACAAATGGTCCATATCTGGAAGGAAGAAATGCTTTGACTTGACTTTTAAAAACTACACTCACATGAAATGAAATAAATGCAGAAATCAATTAAGCAAGCAAAGGCTTTCAAATACACTGTACCAAAATCGATAATCAGAAGCGTATGGTACGAAGAAGCCATGAGAGAAGTGTAACTCGCTTCCATGGTAACCAACAAACATATCTCTTAGTTTTACTGCAAAAGACAGCCTCTTTTTTTAAACTATTTGTTTAGACAAGTCTAAAAGTATTATAAATGATATGCTTTAGGCATACAACTTCCAAAGTAAACAATAAATACAGGCCGCAAACTAACTGTGACGTAGGTCACAAGGAAACAACTGCTGCGACTAAACTTCGTCTCCACTGTGACTCCCGTTTATAAAACGCCAAATTTCGGGCAGCACATTTGAAAACTTAAAATGCACATGCCATATATGAAATAGTATGTGCATAAAATATGAGATATCAAGTTTTACAAACAAAAGGGCCATCTGCAAGTTACAAATCAGTACCAAAATCGATAATCAGAAGCGTATGGTACGAAGAAGCCATGAGAGAAGTGTAACTCGCTTCCATGGTAACCAACAAACATATCTCTTAGTTTTACTGCAAAAGACAGCCTCTTTTTTTAAATTATTTGTTTAGACAAGTCTAAAAGTATTATAAATGATATGCTTTAGGCATACAACTTCCAAAGTAAACAATAAATACAGGCCGCAAACTAACTGTGACGTAGGTCACAAGGAAACAACTGCTGCGATTAAACTTCGTCTCCACTGTGACTCCCGTTTACAAAACGCCAAATTTCGGGCAGCACATTTAAAAACTTAAAATGCACATGCCATATATGAAATACGAAATCAAAGGAAAACATTTGTTTGCTTTTGCATTTTATAGACTTCGCACGCGTTCATATCAGTGTGTTCGAGAGCGTATGTCACAGGAGAAACGAAATCTACTGATACGCGACCCCAAATGGATTATTTTTCTGCATGCTTGCTTTAATTTCTTTTAGAACCAACAAGACCGCGCTTTTATTGGTGATTTATTAATAATGTATGCAAACAAACTTGCAGAACTAACATGCTTTTATTATTACTCCGAATATCATGTTTCGTTGTTCTGAACGTCACAACAGAAACCAAAAAGGTCTGATTTTCGTTTCTTAAAAACGTCCGATCAGATTGGGCCGTGCACATTAAATTCCAAATGGACGTCAGTTATTATTTATTAACCAAACCTTCTTCATTTGATTTCTACAAAAATCAGTTAACAATATTGTAGTTTTGCGAGAATATTGATTTGGGTTGCTCGTTCGTCACCGTGGAGACGAAAGCAGACGACAAGAGTACACACTATCTCGGACAATCATCAAGGAATATTTCTGTTGGAGGGACTAAATGTTCAATCAGTGGCACTTTTATCAATACATAATGAGCATTAATGATAACACTTACCTCAATAAGCTTTGTAGAAGGCCACAGCTAGCGTGAGATGCAGGCACGTGGCGTAACCCCGAACGAATGTGTTGTACGGCACACCGCGTCAGTGGAAACTATTCGACCAATGATGCTCGTTTGTTTTAGCGTGTCATCGCATCTTGCAATTTGTGGTCTACACGCTGACCGCTTACTCACGCTCTTCCGATTCAGGGTGCAAAACACAAGTGCGTCAGCTTCCTGGATGGGTTGAGCGGCAGTGTTGCGGACGTCACAGGTGGAGACTAAACGTGATTTGCCAGATACGCGTTCCTCTAGTGGTACCGTGTTTAACTTTTCATCGTGAATTGCACTAGTTTTAGAAAGACTGATAGTGTGTGATGCATTCTAAACAAAATATTGTTCTACTGAAGCACTTCTGTGTTCTGGAAGCAGAACACAACTCAGTTGATGCAAGTGGAAACGAATGTAACGTGCAAACATCATTATTTTGACCTGCATCAAAGGTCAAATGTCACGAATTTGTGTAATGGAGATGTGTTCATTAGGTAAAGTGTTTAATATATACTATCATTATACACAGAGTTTACTTCTTTGCTGCTAGTTTTAAATGCACTGAGCACTTCACTTCTTCTCCAAAATTATGTCCCGCTTTCTGATGCTATTTTTGTCACAAAAACCAACAATATAAATTGCATAAAAAATCAGACAAACGCAAACAGTGAGGTTCAAACCTTTATTATGGTTTACAAACATGTATACAAACATATCAAATTGTAAACATGAACAAGGTTGTGCCCAGTAAGCTACAACACAAGCTTAAAGTCAGGACTCTGTTGTTTTACTGCCTGTTTCCAGTATTGTAGATGTGCACATTTATTTATTTTGTTTAGACTTCTTAAAACCTAAAAAAACAAACCACCACAGCATGGTCTTCATAAATACTACGTCTCAAAGTTTGCATAAACAGTGGCGTCATTTGACCTACACTGTCTGACCCTTAGTGCGATCCTTTTTCAGCTTGATATCACAAGTTTGGTATTTCATTCTTTTCTACAGATGTTTCCAGACAGGGGGATCAGGCGTGAGATGCTGAAAGTCAAAGCCAAGTGCCCCAATGAAATGTGTGTCTGGGCAGGGTTGTTCAAAGATTATGTTGTAAGTTGGTTTCACTTATTCTACTTTGGTTTTGTTGAAGAAGAAAAATAGTGTACTGCTATTGCTACATTTTGGGGGTTTCTCAGTGCTCTCTCTCTCTCTCTCTCTCTCTCTCTCTCTCTCTCTCTCTCTCTCTCTCTCTCTCTCTCTCTCTCTCTCTCTCTCTCTCTCTCTCTCTCTCTCTCTCTCTCTTTTACTTTAGGAGGTACACTTTTGGGCAGGGACGTAGCTCAGTTGGTAGCGCGCTGACTTTGTAGCCAGTTGGTCGCTCTCAGCGTGGGTTCGATCCCCACGTTCGGGGAGAGATTTAACTCGGAGTCAACTTTGTGCAGACTCTCTTCGGTGTCCGAACAACCCTGTGTGCACATATGCGCACAAAAAAGATCCTTAGTTCACAGCGAAAGTCTCAGGGCTTGGAAATCACGAAGACAGGCATACATCATATCTCGTCACTAAATATCATGATCGTATTTTGATACTTTGACGAGACAAACCCAATGCTGGTGTGTTCAGGAAGACAGTCACAGCGGGCCTGTTTGAGTCAAAGTATGAAACCATATCTTCAGCGTATTACCAATACCTGTCCCAATATAGACCAACTGGTCTAAGAGGACCTTACACCCTAATAGTAATAGTCAGTCAGTCAGGTACGCTTTGAAATGTCTAGAAGAGTGATCATCAATCTTGAGGCAACATTTCACACCAGTTTTGTGTGTGTGCAGAAACACGAAACAGAGTGCAAGCATCAGCCCATGTTCTGTGATAAGTGCGGGGATCCTGTGTCCAAACAGAAGATGGATCATCACAAGAAACACGAGTGTGCCCAGCGCATGGTTAAGTGCAGCTACTGCAAGAAAGAGATGGCTAAGGCCGAAGAATTGGTGAGCATCTTTTTATCATTTCTTATCTTTCCATTTTTTACATTTGTGTGAGTGTTTTTTGCAGTTAGGACATTTTGACTGACAAAGGGTTTGAATCCAAGTCTAACCGACCTAATGTCCTCTGTGTCTGGAAAAACAATGTGTGTGTGTGTGTTCTGCAAGACTGAAGAAGTCAACCAAAAGAAGAAGAAAAAAAGCCTTAAAAATCAGGTAGCATATTTCCAGTTTTCTTCTTTTTCTTCCGTGTTAGTGTGTGTGTGCATGGGTACGGGCTAGTGTGTGTGTTCAAGTTTCCTGCAAGGTCTCTTCAATTTCGATCTGTATCACTATCTGTGCTTCAGGCGGTTAACTTGCCTTCTGCTTTGACTGAATTTCTACTTGTTTAACATTTTAACCATTATCATAGTGTTCATGAAAGTTTTCAGCGTTTACCATATGGTATTACATGTATGACTTTTGCTTCAATGGATTTGTTTGTTGTTGTTGCAGCAACATCAGAGGGATTGCACCAAACTTCCAGAAGCTTGCAAAGACTGCAACAAAAATGTTCCTCGCGACGAGGTAGGGGCTTCTTCATTTTTATTTTTTTAAATGCTGACGTCATTTGTTTCTTTCCAAATCATTGTGTTGTCATTGCTACGACCATGTTGCGCACATTGTAAGATAAGTTACAGAAATATTGCTTTATTTGTTTCTGTCGCGTCTCTTGTTTCTCCACTTTAAAGGCTGTTAGCTTGAGGTTCTTGGGAACAGGTTGTTGTGTCCTGAATTAAACGTTCCAAAAATGTAAACCTTTCTTGTTGTTTTTTCAACCATTAAACAAGATAAAAGATT
The DNA here is from genome assembly GCF_037325665.1 of Littorina saxatilis. Taxonomy (NCBI): domain Eukaryota; kingdom Metazoa; phylum Mollusca; class Gastropoda; order Littorinimorpha; family Littorinidae; genus Littorina; species Littorina saxatilis. The sequence continues at coordinate 53,286 of NW_027127386.1, forward strand.
GTTGAGAGAAGTTAGTGTCATTATATGCCTTGTAATTACAACCCATATGAAAATTCACCCGTCGCGATATAACCTTCGTGGTTGAAAACGACGTTAAACACCAAATAAAGAAAAGAAAGATGAAAATTCACGTTATGAAACATTGTTTTGATTGAATGGTTATGAGCACCATTGATGATTTAGAAAGACACGAAACACTGTTGACTTGTAACCTTCTGAATGTTGTACAGTGGGACCTCCCTCTTTAGACCTCCTACATGTACACACCTTACAAACACTGTTGACTTGTAACCTTCTGAATGTTGTACAGTGGCACCTCCCTTTTTAGACCTCCTACATGTACACACCTTACAAACACTGTTGACTTGTAACCTTCTGAATGTTGTACAGTGGCACCTCCCTTTTTAGACCTCCTAAATGTACACACCTTACAAACAAGTCAAAAAACAGGGTCGTACAAGGGAGGGAGTCAAATTGAGGGGTTGTACAAGGGAGGGAGTCAAATTGAGGGGTCGTACAAGGGAGGGAGTCAAATTGAGGGGTCGTACAAGGGAGGTTCCACTGTATGCCCACGCCAGACCTGTTTACCCTCCCGGATTGTCCGGAATTATTACGGATTTGGGGTCTAAATTCCGGTATTACGGAATACTACCGAAAATTCCGGAAATTCCGGTCGAGAGAACCTTTTTTCGTGCGTGAAAATTCGAAGTCGAAATTGTGGTAGTCACCAGGACTGTGATTTCAAGGCTGACCGAAACAGCCTTTTCTGCGCATGTGCACAGCAAGGTATTTGTCGGATTCCGCGGATTTGAGATCGACATTGGTCCGAAGGGTAATACAGGGCCGATCTCTGTGGGGACGAAATGCCAACCAAAAAAGCAAACGTTGTACAGAAATATCGGCAAAACTATTAAGTCAAGTGGCGGTGTCTGGTGAAGTTTAAGAAGAGCGAACCACATTCATTTTGGTGATCAACTTCAGATCAGTGCAACAACAAAGCTAGTCAGTAACGAGTCACGTCGCGGCACGTGTCCCGAGGTTAGACGCAGCATTAGTTTTAACAAAATGCAGTACACAAATGAACATGGAAACAAACAAAAACACGAAATTATGTTTGGCAAAACATGAGCCTGCTTCGCATTGAGTTTATTTGACTAGGTCTCTACTTCCACAGAATCTCTCAGACCTGCGAACCGATCTCTCACTACGGTCAGTCGCGCCAGAGACATAGATGGTCGCGCTCATCAGTTACTTGGCTGTTGCCGAAATTCAAGTCTTTCTGAGTCTAAAACTGATGTCCATTAATATTTCTCCGATATAGCAAAGATCACAGTTCATTGGATCGAACAACTTACAACACAATGTTAAAATGAAATAAACGAATCGGTCCTCTAAAATTAAAGGTAGCTTTTGGAGAGAGTTATTATGACTGGTTTTAATGCAGGATGTCTGATATGACAGAATGTAAGGTGGTTTTGTTCACATGCATCTTCAAGTGACTGTAAATATTCCAAGGGGTGGGGGTGGGGGGATGTTACAGGGGTTCCTGACCCCCCCCCCCCCCCCCCTTGGGATAAAAAAAAGCAAAAAAAAATAAAAAATTCAGCCTGTGGGAAAAAAAACTAGACATTCGTCTGTAAAATTGTTGTTGTGGGGAGCAGATATCAATGAAGATAAATTGCCATTCTTTAATACTAACTTTAAAAGAAATAATGAGTGGCTGCTGACACCAATTTATCATGTTTAAAATCAAGGATAAGCTACAAATTGTTAATAAAATAGCTACAATTCTTCAGCCAGACCCCCCCAACCCCAGGACCCCAGGTTGTACCCCCCCCCCCCCCCTCTAGCTCTCTTGCTCCGCCCCTGAATACTGTGGGGTGTTTTTTTAAGATAAAGTAAACTTGTCTTAGTTAACTTGCATTAAACATGGTTATCAATTTTGTACTTGTTTTGCATGGTAGCGCGCGAATAAACGTGTCGTTTAATCGTTTTCGAGCTGGTTTATGGTTGATAAAAAAGATTACTCAAAGATGCCTCAAATTACGGAAAAGTACCAGCTGCATTCCTGATTTTCATTTGGGGGGGTAAACAGGTCTGCCACGCCATTATGCGTGATGTAGCCTCCATAACACTGACATTGGTGGTATTTTGCAGATGAAGAAACACAAGAGCCGTGATTGTCCCAACAGACAGGTCGTCTGTCCTATTGAAGGGTGCCACCCTCCGGTAAGTGTCACATTTCTGCTCCGGTTTCTATGGCAAACTTTTTGTGCAAGCAGAAAATCTTACATTGAGTGAATGAATTGAGTGTAATGCATTTAACGTTGACTTTAAGTGGTTGATGTTGAGATAAAATTGACAGCCTGTTTGCATTATTTTTATTTTGTGGAGCCCTCAGTTAGTTAGTTACTCCTGATGAGCAATATCTGGCAGACAGGTCCACTTGGCTTTTGCCATGGCCTGATTTCAGTTTTGTTTCTTTGTTTTTTGTTTTTGTTTTTTTACCTGGCTCACTAGATTCTTTTAAATATGTGGGCAAAAGA
>NW_027127388.1:0-12500 GCF_037325665.1 Littorina saxatilis
ATATATATGTGTGTGTGTGTGTGTGTGTGTGTGTGTGTATGTGTGTATGTGTGTGTGTTGTGTGTGTGAGTGTGAGTGTATGTGTGTGTATGTGTGTGTGTGTGTGTGTGTGTGAGTGTGAGTGTGTGTGTGTGTTTGCGTGTGTGTGTGTGTGTGTGTGCGCGCGCGTGTGTGGGTGTGTATGTGTGTGTGTCTGTGTCTGTGTCTGTGTCTGTCTGTGTCTGTGTGAGTCTGTGTGAGTCTGTGTGAGTCTGTGTGTGCAAGTGCTCGCCAGCCATGTGTCAACGTAGAATTGACAGCTCGCGCGAGCACGCATCCTGTCCATCCTAATATTTTCAATTTGTTTTCCCACACAAAGTCCATTACAGAAGCTATTCGATTCATTCGATTAAAGGAGAGAACCTGCCTGCAAAGTCACCCCCCCCCCCCCCCCCCCCCATCACACAAAGAGGTAGGTAGGAAAATCGGACGCGTCAAAGGATTTTCCGAAAATACCCTAATGAATTGCCATCTTCCATCACATACTGTCCCTAACCGTACTACCGCCACCCCTTTCTTTCTCGCGCACACACACACACACACACAGACACACACACACACACACACACACACACACACACATCCATCCCCCACCCTCTCTCCGTCCCCCTACCCATCTTCATTTATTTTATCCTTCCAGGTTCTCTCCTCGTATTTAATCTGTTTAAAAGAAAATATTTTCGATGTTTGCGTTTTAAAATTCTCGCGCCGTTCCAGAGCTAGCTAGCAATCCTATAGCGTCCATAAAACAAATTGGAGTTCATTTTTCAAAAAGGTTTTTAATGCACTCAAACTGCATTCGCAGTCGCAGGCCGTCTTGTCTGTTTTTCTTTGATTTTGGCTTTGCTGCTATTCTCAACCCACGTCCCTTGTCCGCTTTTACGGTTTTCTGTTGGTGTTTCTGTTTGTCTAAATAAATGTCTTTCTTTGAGTGTGTTTTTATGTTTCGTCCTTTGTCTTTCCCTCTCCTTGATTTTCTTGTTTCTCTTTTTATTTATACGTTAAGTCGAGTTTTGACTCAATGTTTTCAGATAAACATGGAAACGAGACGAGCGTTCGGGGTTGTGTGTGTGTGTGAAGGCTTATTCCCTGAAAACTACTGAATATAATTATTGTATAAAACTTTACTACATTCGTACAAGTAAATTAAAGCCTACCTTTTTTTATTCTCTGAAAATATATCTTTTAACGCACAAACCTACCTTTAGTCAGCAATTAATCAGCCGGCCCAAATGTGTGGCTACACCCGAAACAAGCCTATCAAAGCAACAACGACAAAAATGGAGAGAGAAAACACACACAAACAGTGATTGTCTCTGTAAATGTAAACTTCATTCACTGAAAATAGCACTTAAAAAGCAACTAAAGCAGATAGTAGATACACATTTACAAAAACAACCCCCCCAACACACACACACACACACGCGCACGCACACACACACACACACACACACATACATACACACACATACACAGACACACACATACACACACCTTTCCTCCAAAAAATACAATTTAAGCTTACAGATCCATTTTCTCAGTAGCTGACACACTATTATATATATGAAGTCTTATATCGCGCGCGTATCTCCAGACTCGGACTCAAGGCGCAGGGATCTATTTATGCCCTGTGAGATGGAATTTTTTACACAATACATCACGCATTCACATCGACCAGCAGATCACAGCCATTTCGGAGCATATCCTACTTTTCACGGCCTATTATTCCAAGTCACACGGGTATTTTGGTGGACATTTTTTTTATCTATGCCTATACAATTTTGCCAGGAAAGACCCTTTTGGCAATCGTGGGATCTTTAACGTGCACACCCCAATGTAGTGTACACTATAGACCGAAAATATTACCACGACAAACCTGCACACAACACCAAAGTAGCTCATATATTTGCTTATACCCCAAAACCTTTCCGAACAAAAAATCATCCTTACAAACCTATCGCTTACAGTTTATTTTCTGTCAGTAGTTGACACGTACTTCACAGAATGAAGCTATCATAATACACCCACAATTAACCATACAGACACCACGCAGACAACACTCAAATAACAAACACATAATTATGCTTACACCAAAAAAACTTTCCCAACAAACGCGTCCAGATACTTTTTCTGCGTAGTTTCGGGCAGACATAGAAGCAAACTTGGCAAAGTAAAGATCGGCTGATTTCAATTAGATCGACACAAGAGAGGGCGTAGCCATCCGCGGCCTTAGAAAGCTACAACTACGATCGACCACAGACTGACTGTCGCTGAAGGCGTCGAATTTGTACCAAAACTTGGTCGTGAAGGAATTTCGTGTAGAACGTGCACGATGTTTCTTTTTTTATTGTGGCAAAACAAGCTGAGAAGCCAGGAGTGAGGTGAACTATGCCTAAATTGGTGCCATCCAACTGGGTGGGAACAAGCCACGGGGTCTGATTGGTTGAAATCCCAACAAATCTCAATTGCAACCAATCCGATCGCGCGGCTAGCTGCATACCGTCCACATGGGTGGTACCCAGTTTTGCTTCGTGCATCTCAGGCCAGGTAGCTTGGCTGTTAAAACCTTTTGACCCTCGGATCATGGATTTGAACCCAGGCTGTGACAGACACAGGTCAACTTTATCTGCAGACTAATTAGAGACGGCATCGGCAAATCCTCTCCTCGTGTCACCGATTGAGGCTCGTGAAAGACCTCTGTCAGGTGACTGATTACACCTGAACTCGCACAGCCCTTGGTAGCGCGTATCTTGTTGCTGTTAGCTTTCCACTGGGGCAAAATAACCTTGTCACATACGCTTTTGTACTAAAATTACAGAAGATGTTTGCATGCAGTGTTTAGTTGTTATCTTCTGTAGACGTTTGTGAATAAATGGAATGATCCATTTTTATCCAGATTAAGTACAATGGCAGAAGTATAAGGAAAGCTCCTCTTAGAAAAAAGACCCAAAAGACCCAAAACCTTGCACAATTCAATATAATGTTCAATACTAGGTACCATACAATGTCTTTGTCAGAATGAATGACATTGAACAGAAAACGACCTCTTGCTGAAATCTGTGTTAGTTGTTAGGTATCCCTAGCACAGAAAATACCTTCATCTTCACTGTTTATTTTAAAAATGTTCTCGAGAAAGAGTTAGGAGAAAACAAAAACACAGAGACCAAGTTTGTTATATCAGACTCTTTCGAAGACCGGTGGTGTACTGGCAAACACCTGATAATTATGTTTCGCCGCAAACTTTGTGTTGGTCTGGTATTCGAAGAACTCACTGAACTTTGGTATCGACCGGCTGAAAATGCTTTGATGCTGTAAAACGCAATGAGCGTGTTCTGGGTGGATTCAGATAAGTGAGACAATTTAATGAAGTCTAAAATTATCTCGGGACGGCTTTTGTTTGAAGTGTGTGTGTGTGTGTGTGTGTGTGTGTGTGTGTGTGTGTGTGTGTGTGTGTGCGCGTGCGTGCGTGCGTGCGTGCGTGCGTGCGTGCGTGTGTATGTATGTATGTATGTGAGTGTGCGTGCGCGTGTGTGTGTGCGTGTGCGCGCGTGCGTGTTTGTGTGTAAGTGTGAGTGTGTGCGAGTACGCGCGCGCGTGAGTGTGTGTGTGTGTGTGTCTGTGTGTGTGTGTGTGTGTGTGTGTGTGTGTGTGTGTGTGTACATGCATGCGTGTGTGTATGTGTATGTGTATGTGTGTGTGTGTGTGTGCGCGAGCGCGTGTGTGTGTGTGTGTGTGCATGCATGCATGCGTGTGTGTGTGTGTGCATGCATGCGTGTGTGTGTGTGTGTGTGTGTGTGTGTGTGTGTGTGTGTGTGTGTGCGTATGTGTGTGTGTGTGTGTGTGTGTGTGTGTGTGTGTGTGTGTGTGTGCGTGTACGTGTTTACGTGTGTGTGCGTATGTTCATAATTTATAGTTTACGTCCATATCAAGTATCGCAGTAGCCGTGTTGTGATTGCAGTGTAACTCTAAGGGACACACAAATTAAGTATCACAGTAGCCGTGTTGGTACTGCAGTGTGACTTCTGTATAAGCGACCTATAGACGTGCCAAACAATGGTCCTGTAATCCACCACTCAGTGCATAACTCTGTGTCAACTTCAATAAGTAATCTTAGCCACTGGGTCAGCAGTATTGTGCATTTAACCCGCACAATCCGCGAATTGCTTTTGACATGTACATAGTTATACAGTAACACTTAAAGGCTGACATAGCAATATAGTCCTATTTAATTAGTTTAATTACTTCCAGGGCTTTTCCCATCGTTGCGGGGATGTATAAATTAAGCTTCCTGCAAAGTTTTAGGCTTGAAGTCCTTACCAATTTCGAGAAATAATTAATTCTTTATTGCATTGTTTAGAAACAGTTTTCCAGGACTTGGGCTATTTTTAGACCGTTGACGTCACTTCGTGACGTTTCGTAAACCAAAGATGGCGTTTGAGACTGTTCTGTTTACATTCGACACTATCAACACCACTTTGCAATACTGAAATATGTTTTTCTGTGTTCGAAAGCTACAGCCAATCATTATTATTATCCCCTTAGGTACAGTTTTATGATATTATTGGCACATGTAAACAATATGAATTAATTAATGAACGCTACGAATATGGCAGCCTTTCTCTTAAGAAACTAAACGGAAAGGGTTATTTGCAGACAATCGGCATGCAGCATTGTGCACTTAACCCGCAAAATCCATGAAATGTTTTTTACAAGTATGTTATTATACACCTATAGTCTCTCTTTTCAATTTGACAACACCTATTGTAATTACCCGAAGAAACTCAACGAACAGGGTTTATTTTCAGGCACAATGGCATTCTACTCTAAACATGATAAGCCCAGGCGGTCATATTATACGAGTTCTTTTGTGAACTACACACTGCAGTTATACGCCTTTCAAATTATAATCGGTGATATATTCGGCGGTGAAATACTATAGCATACGTTTTTATTTATATATTATACATCATATTTCACTGTCTGTTCTCTATAAGCATATAAAATTATAGTTATAAGTGTACACACAACCTTCTGATACTTGAACTCTCAGTGTGTCAGTTGTTTTACTTTCATTGCAGGAAATATGTTGCAAACATAAGTTCTAAGCTACAGACTATCTCCTTTCATCCCACAACTAAACTAGCCTTTTTAAAACAAAACATTACTACAGTAATCTTGAATTTACCGCCGCCCTTCTCCGAACAAAGAGACCTACAACTACTTACTAAATATAGCCACTCTAGCCACACTTACTGTCGTAAGTACTCTGCTTTATTACATACTCTTTCAGTTACACATACAGATAAAGGGAACGTAAATTCTTTGCAGCCTAACCCCGAAACGGTTACCTTTCAGACCCTGAGCGAGAAAAGCTGGAATCACATTTTCTTGATTCGATTAAGTGGCCAATGGAACGTAGGAAGAAGGGGGGCCATGTGCTCCTTGGGGAAGTTGTGAGAGTGAACAGATTTACACTTTCCGATGGACAATGTGTTGCGTGCACTGGGTACATTACAGGGCATTGCTTTCGTCTACTGTTTGTGTCTGTTTTTGTGGTTTTTGTTACATTTAGTCAAGTTTTGACTAAATGTTTTAACATAGAGGGGGAATCGAGACGAGGGTCGTGGTGTATGTGTGTGTGTGTGTCTGTGCGTGTGTGTGTGTGTGTGTGTGTGTAGAGCGATTCAGACCAAACTACAAGACCGATCTTTATGAAATTTTACATGAGAGTTCCTGGGAATGATATCCCCGGACGTTTTTTCCTTTTTTTCGATAAATACTTTTGATGACGTCATATCCGGCTTTTTGTAAAATTTGAGGCGGCACTGTCACACCCTCATTTTTCAATCAAATTGATTTAAATTTGTGTAAAGCAATCTTCGACAAAGGCCGGACTTTGGTATTGCATTTCAGCTTGGTGGCTTAAAAATTAATTAATGACTTTGGTCATTAAAAATCTGAAAATTGTACTAATTTTTTTTTCATATAAAACGATCCAAATTTACGTTCATCTTATTCTACATCATTTCCAAAAACATATAGATATGTTATATTTGGATTAAAGACAAGCTCTGAAAATTAAAAATATAAACATTATGATCAAAATTGAATTTCCGAAATCGATTTAAAAACAATTCCATCTTATTCCTTGTCGGTTCCTGATTCCAAAAACATATAGATATGATATGTTTGGATTTAAAACACGCTCAGAAAGTTAAAACGAAGAGAGGTACAGAAAAGCGTGCTATGCAGCACAGCGAAACCACTACCGCGCTGAACAGGCTTGTCAGTTTCACTCCGTTTTGCACAAGCGGCGGACTACGGTCATTGTGAAAAAATGCAGTGCGTTCAGTTTCATTCTGTGAGTTCCACAGTTTGACTAAATAATGTAGTAATTTCGCCTTACGCGACTTGTTTTGTTTCGATTTTTAATTTTTGTGTGTTTATTATGTCTCCATGTTCTTGTTTCTACATGTCTGTTTGTCTGTCTGTCTGTCTGTCTGTCTGTCTGTCTGTCTGTCTGTCTGTTTGTCTCTCTCTCTGTCTCTCCCCCCTCTCTGTGTCTCTCTGTCTCTGTCTCTGTCTCAGTCACTCTCTCTCTCTCTCTTTTTCTCTCTCTCTCTCACTCTCTCTCTCTCTCTCTCTCTCTCTCTCTCTCTCTCTCTCTCTCTCTCTCTCTCTCTCTCTCTCTCTCTCTCTCTCTCTCTCTCTCTCAAAATATGTCTGCCTGTCTGTCAACACATGGGTCTCTTCAGATTTTCATTATCTTCAAGGAGTCGGCGAAGTTGTTCTTGTTTTTGTAAAAGGCACGGTTATAGGAATTACTTTCCGAGAAGCCATGCATGGTTTTGTAAGTAAAAAGTCCGGCTCTACACTGAAAGCAGCCAGTCTGATTGTGTGTATGTTTCCTTGTCGATTAATGGTCTTTTCCCATGTAACAACCAGATGTGCACGACAAAGTTGCCACCCAAACGGGAGCCACCCGCAGTGTGGGGTTGGTTGAAACTGAGATGTGTTGTGATTTCAACGAATCAGAACCCTTGCTTTGTTCTCTCCCGTTTGGGTGGCAACATCTGTCGGTTCGTGCTCCTCAGCCCTGGACAGATCTGAGATGTTGAGCCAAACCGTTTACATGGAAGGGCTGTGCTTTCAAGTGATGTTTGTTTGTTTGTTTGTTTGTTTGCTTAACGCCCAGCCGACCACGAAGGGCCATATCAGGGCGGTGCTGCTTTGACATATAACGTGCGCCACACACAAGACACAAGTCGCAGCACAGGCTTCATGTCTCACCCAGTCACATTATTCTGACACCGGACCAACCAGTCCTAGCACTGACCCCATAATGCCAGACGCCAGGCGGAGCAACCACTAGATTGCCAATTTTAAAGTCTTAGGTATGACCCGGCCGGGGTTCGAACCCACGACCTCCCGATCACGGGGCGGACGCCTTACCACTAGGCCAACCATGCCGGTATTGTCAAGTGATGCTGAGTATTATGTTTTGTACATTATATCTAAAAAGTGTTTGTAACATAACAGTGCAATTCACGCTTCCTGTCAGACTGAATCGTTTGAAAAGGTGAACAGATGTTGGCTTACACAAGCAGAAGAGACAAAATGTGTTTAAACACACACACACACACACACACACACACACACACACACACACACACACACACACACACACACACGCACACACACACACATGCGCATGCACACTTTTTACAACAAAATATTATCGATGATGAATCCCATTATGAAGATCATTTGAGGAAATCAATCGATTTTAAGAGAAACAACCTGTAGCTCGTTGCCCTACAAGGTAACATTTCCTTTCCTTTAACACCAATAACTGAAAACTGAAGATGCACTTTTGATAAGAATGCGTAAGCCTATAATATAGAACTAAAGACGTACTTCCTATTTAAAAAAAATCTGTCGGGCACAAATATACAAATCGATCAGCAAGGGTAATTATTATACTGAAAGGCATAAATTCTGCAAATAGTGCATTGAACGATTTTGCTCTCAAACGAAAATCACTGTGCTAATAAAGACAATGGGCTGAACGGGAGACAATAACGTAAAAAAGATAGTGTGTGGCCCTATAAAATGCAACTGGCTGTTTGGCTGTATCAGATATCGCAATCATGCCACGACTTGAAGAAGGAGAGAGATAGCAAGCGATTGTGATGCTTAGAGCTGGCCAAAGCATTGAACGTGATGAACACTGAACGTTTTCCGAAATCATTGCGCTTGGACTCGGTCACTTTTTTTGAAAAATTGTCATTTCATGATGTTCTATTCAAAATCAATAAAGCGAAGGTTTATAAACACTAAAATGGCCAATAAAGAAAATATTCAAACATTGAAAACATTCACCACTGAGTTGATTTTTTGTGATTTTTACATTTAGTCAAGTTTTGACTAAATGTTTTAACATCGAGGGGGAATCGAAACGTGTGTGCGTGCGTGCGTGCGTGTAGAGCGATTCAGACCAAACTACTGGACCGATCTTTATGAAATTTGACATGAGAGTTCCTGGGTATGATATCCCCGAATGTTTTTTTCATTTTTTTGATAAATGTCTTTGATGACGTCATATCCGGCTTTTCAGCTTGGTGGCTTAAAAATTAATTAATGACTTTGGTCATTAAAAATCTGAAAATTGTAAAAAAAAATATTTTTTTAATAAAACGATCCAAATTTACGTTAATCTTATTCTCCATCATTTGCTGATTCCAAAAACATATAAATATGTTATATTCGGATTAAAAACAAGCTCTGAAAATTAAATATATAAAAATTATTATCAAAATTAAATTGTCCAAATCAATTTAAAAACACTTTCATCTTATTCCTTGTCGGTTCCTGATTCCAAAAACATATAGATATGATATGTTTGGATTAAAAACACGCTCAGAAAGTTAAAACAAAGAGAGGTACAGAAAAGCGTGCTATCCTTCTTAGCGCAACTACTACCCCGCTCTTCTTGTCAATTTCACTGCCTTTGCCATGAGCGGTGGCCTGACGATGCTACGAGTATACGGTCTTGCTGAAAAATGGCATTGCGTTCAGTTTCATTCTGTGAGTTCGACAGCTACTTGACTAAATGTTGTATTTTCGCCTTACGCGACTTGTTTAAAGTTCAGTTTGCGGAATTTATGCCTCTCGGTATAGTTCTTCGCTTCATTCGCTTTAATTCATTATCTAATCTTAAAACCACAGTCCTTCTGTAAAAACAGTTTGGCTGACACACTGCAAAGAGTGTTTACATGGAATAAGAGCATCCTTCCATTTATATACATACCAACAAATCAACACCCTGACTGCTTCCAGTGCAGAGTGCTTTTTATATTTAGTCAAGTTTTGACTAAATATTTTAACATCGAGGGGGAATCGAAACGAGGGTCGTGGTGTATGTGTGTGTGTGCGTGCGTGTGTGCGTGTGTGTGTGTGTAGAGCGATTCAGACTAAACTACTGGACCGATCTTTATGAAATTTGACATGAGAGTTCCTGGGTATGAAATCCCCATACGTTTTTTTCATTTTTTGATAAATGTCTTTGATGACGTCATATCCGGCTTTTCGTGAAAGTTGAGGCGGCACTGTCACGCCCTCATTTTTCAACCAAATTGGTTGAAATTTTGGTCAAGTAATCTTCGACGAAGCCCGGGGTTCGGTATTGCATTTCAGCTTGGTGGCTTAAAAATTAATTAATGACTTTGGTCATTAAAAATCTGAAAATTGTAAAAAAAAATAAAAATTTATAAAACGATCCAAATTTACGTTTATCTTATTTTCCATCATTTGCTGATTCCAAAAACATATAAATATGTTATATTCGGATTAAAACCAAGCTCTGAAAATTAAATATATAAAAATTATTATCAAAATTAAATTGTCCAAATCAATTTAAAAACACTTTCATCTTATTCCTTGTTGGTTCCTGATTCCAAAAACATATAGATATGATATGTTTGGATTAAAAACACGCTCAGAAAGTTAAAACAAAGAGAGGTACAGAAAAGCGTGCCATCCTTCTTAGCGCAACTACTACCCCGCTCTTCTTGTCAATTTCACTGCCTTTGCCATGAGCGGTGGACTGACGATGCTACGAGTATTCGCTCTTGCTGAAAAATGGCAGCTACTTTATATTGTATTTTCGCCTTACGCGACTTGTTTTTGTTATGAAGTATCTTCACGAATCGCTGCTTGTGTTTGTTAAGAAGTAAAATCATGAATGAAATCGCACCCCGGGCAGTTGATTTGCACACTCTAAATGTCATGGGGACATTATTCGTATTGATGTCAACACAATGGGTTGAGGTGTTATAAAACTTACACTCAGTAAAATACTTGTGTGTTCAAAACTGGTTACAGTAAGCGTGTTCAAAAGTGGAACACTACTAATGAAAGAGAGTAGTTACTGTACGTGTTCAAGCTGAAGGATATGGACAGATCTGATCAGGTTTGTTTGTTTGTTTGTTTGTTTGTTTGCTTGTTTGCTTAACGCCCAGTCCACCACGAAGGGTTATATCAGGGCGGTGCTGCTTTGACATTTAACGTGCGCCACACACAAGACCGAAGTCGCAGCACAGGCTTCATGTCTCACCCAGTCACATTATTCTGACACCGGACCAAACAGTCCTAGCACTAACCCCATAATGCCAGACGCCAGGCGGAGCAGCCACTAGATTGCCAATTTTAAAGTCTTAGGTATGACCCGGCCGGGGTTCGAACCCACGAACTCCCGCTCACTGGGCGGACGCCTTACCACTAGGCCACCGTGTTGCGGTTATCTGATAAGGTGAGTCGAACTGTGTTGCAAGGGATTACAGCGGTACCTGCCATGAAAGGACACCCTTGGGACCAGCCAAAAGTGTCCCTACATTGCAGGTGGCCTTTCATGACAGGTATACTTTGGTAGAAATAATATGAAAAGGGACGAGAGAAGGTGTCCTTTTAAGGGAGGTGTCCTCTCATGGGAGGGTCCATAGATCGCAGGTAGGCTACTGCTGTACTGATAGTGCTGCGACTGCTGTTCGTGATGAAGATTACGACAATGGTATAGGACCGGCGGGAGAACTACATTGTAGCGTTATTTAACACACACTAGCCGTTGTCGCTGTTTGAGTCTGTGTCAATGCAAAACAGAAATTAAAAACCTATTTTAGTTAGAACTTTAGCTATAATTACCATGGCTGCAGTGTCACTTTTTTCCAAGTACTTCTTTCATTCTGTCTTGTCTGTGTTTGATTTTTTTTTTTTTTACTTTCATCTTGTTCTGGATTCCTATTGCTTTCTAGCTCTTAATGTTCGCCTTTTCTTGATTTTCTGACTTCATTCCTTCTTTTGTTTCTTCTCTCCTTTTGTTTCGATCTTTCGCTTTGACCGCACGATTAAATCAAGAATCGGAAATAAGACAGCTTGAAGGAAAAGTGGCACGAACCTCGTCTGGCGTGCGCGTGCATGCACGTGCAGTTTCGTGCAGAAATGCAAACGTGCATGGGAGCTGATTCACCTCAACGATTGTTTTATTGCGGCCATTGATGTTAGCTTCGAATTAATTTTTTAAGATGGAATGAGAAAAGACTAGCAAAAGAGAAGATGAATACAAAGAAGGAGGTGGAGAGGAGGAGGAGGTTAGAAAAGCAGTGAAAAGATCAACAGAAATTAAAACAAAAGTGACCTTTTTCTCCACAAAAACAATAATTAACAAAGACAATGCTATCAATCGAGGGGAAGAATAACAAGTCGCGTGAAGCGATATAAAAACATTTAGTCAAACTGTCGGCATCAAAGTAACAGATTAACACCAAAAAACAGTCATCGCCGACTCAATCTCGATAGTCTCGACTAACCACACACGGGTCACGCTCGTCTCCTCGTAGCGCGCGAACGCAGTACTTACTTAAACCTATTTGCAGTAATACTGACCACATTTGTATAGTAAACATGACATATGTATTATGTTTTTGAAATCAGGAGAAATTGCGGAATACGATGCAATCATTGTTTAATCTGTTTGTGAAAATTCGATTTTAATGACAACTTGAATGAGCAAACTAATTACCTAATAAGAGAGCTGAAACTCAATACCATAGTCCGGACTTCGTCGAAGATTGCTTGACCAAAATTTCAATCAATTTGATTGAAAAATGAGGGCGTGACAGTGCGGCCTCAACTTTCACAAAAAACGGATATGACGTCATCAAAGACATGTATCAAAAAAAAGAAAAACACATCAAATCAAATCAAATCAAATCAAATCAAATTTTATTTTTCGAGGGTTGTGGCATAAGCAATACAACGAGCTTTTTTTTCAACCAGCCCTCGCCCAGAGAGGGGACTAATCTAATCACATAGCCTATTTACACGGATATTCACGTAGAAAAAAAGGTAGAGAAAAACAACAACATTTGAATATTTACATATTACATATCATACACAAATATATG
>NW_027127388.1:17500-19441 GCF_037325665.1 Littorina saxatilis
TCCCACCCCCCCCCCCCCCCGGAAATGTACCTTTTTTCCTCAAGGAGAAACTCAAAATACCCTTTCAATTGCTAAGTTCCCACAGCATCTGGGGGTAAACGCAAACCCCGCCCCCCCTCCCCCAGCTAACCCCCCCCCCCCCCTCTCCTCTTGGCCAGCCCCTATGCCCCTGCCTTGTTGTGGTAGACACGCAAGTGTAAAGACGACACAAGTTGTGAGCTAATTATTTTAAATTATAGCTATATATGTCAATCAGCAGCTCTAAGCTTTAGTCGGTAAAAACTGTACCAGACAGTGAGTTCAGAACTTGTGTGATTACGTGTCAAATATGCAACGTTCTTCGTCATAATGAAGGGCTGGGGGTGTAAATACCGGCACATTCTGTACCCGGTTGGGAAGGTGCTAATCAGCAAATCATATCCCAATTTTTATTGCACAAGTATTTAATGGCCTCAAGATTAACGTCAGCTTTAGCTCTCTCTCTCTCTCTCTCTCTCTCTCTCTCTCTCTCTCTCTCTCTCTCTCTCTCTCTCTCTCTCTCTCTCTCTCTCTCTTTCTCTCTCTCTCTCTCTTATTCGCGTTCTCTCTCTCTCTCTCTCTCTCTCTCTCTCTCTCGCTCTCCCTCTCTCTCTCTCTCTCTATCTCTCTCTCTCTCTTATTCGCTCTCACTCTCTCGCGCTCTCTCTCTCTCTCGCATACTCACTCAAACACACACACACACACACACACACACACACACACACACACACACACACACACACACACATAAACATACACACACACACACACACATTGACACACAAACACACATTCACATACACACACACACACACATGCATGCACACACACACACACACATGCACACACACACACACAAACACACACATGCACACACACACATAAACACACACACAAACACATAAGCACACCCTCTCTTCATCATCATCATCATCATCATCATCATCATCATCATCACAATCTCTTCGCTCTACCCAGCGTCTGTCTAGTCTGTATTATCCCTCTAACCTCACCCCCCACCACCACACACCCCCACCCCCTCTCCCCTCGTCACCCTAACCCTTCACCGCATCCCCTCTTTAAAATCTAACTCATCTGGGCAACCCCGTGTGCATGCATTCTACATTCCTCTAAAACCTCCTGCCCGTATTACAACTTATTTTGGAGGAAGCTGACATTTATTCCTCAAATAACGTTCGTGTGTAATCAGCCTTTAACTTGACTTTGCCAGGAAGAGATAGCATTACAATTGTTTTTTCTTTCGGTTTGTTTTGTTTGGTTATTGAAGTGTCAGCTCTTTATACGTGACAAATGAGTGTTCTGCCAGATGAGCATTATCTGGCTTGAAATTAGCCATGTTTGGTTTTAATGAATGTGTACACCTATTTATTTAATCCAAGATAATGATTCGGTGGCATCGTAATATAGCCTCTAGCTCTCCTTCTATGGCCTGTCTCGCATCACAACCGATCATTATTGAAAGGATCCTGAAGCTTATCTCCAAAGTTATACTCCTAGATGATATTTGTCGAAAGCATCGTGCTAAAGAATGTGTACGATACTTTGGTGCTTATTCGGTTCGGGTTTGTGCGTGTCTGTGTGATTGAGTTTTTGAGTGTGGGTGCATGTGTGTGTGTGTGTGTGTGTGTGTGTGAGTATGTAGAGGGCATGTCCGTGTGCGTACGCGCGTGCGCGTGTGCATGCTAGTACGGGCACCGAGGTTTTGATTTGATTGAGACGTCAAATCAAGAGCTTCATCTGGCCATCAAACGAATTATATACGTAGAACGGGCAGATGTGGTGTTGAATACAACTGCTGTTTAGCTTCACACTGTAGATCCCAGCCGTGGATGGTGATATGCCTCATACAGAACGTGCCTGTTAGATTTGCATTGACGTAACCCTCAAGCCAGGGCCATCCCG
>NW_027127389.1:7500-19766 GCF_037325665.1 Littorina saxatilis
GAAGACAGAGAAATACGGTGGACAGAATTTGTCATTGTATGGCTTTCCGACCGATGGGTGCAATTGCGAAGGCGCAACAGCGAAGGACGCGATGGGTGCAAGCAATCCGACAACAGGGGTTTGTTGTGCCCAGAGATCTGTGCCATTGAAAAGTCTGCTCGCGTCACTTCGTGTCTGGCAATGGCACGGCTATCAACGATGCCAACTCCTTTGACTTCGTACCCACCCTTAATCTTGGATTTGAGAGAACATCAAGAACAAGTGACTCTAGCAGAAGGACAAGGTACTGGTCGGAGACGTGACTTTGTCCGCTCAGTGAAGACCGACGACAAGCAAGCGGTTTTGCTTCCACCCCCCAGTGTCAACGCTGAAAATATCATCGGATCTGGAAGAGACTCAGAGCCAAGTAAGCTTTGTTTGTTTTTATCAATTTATGATCTGCTGACTTCAAATTGTCTTCCTACATCAGTGTATAAGAAATTTAAAATGAATCGGCAGCCCAAAACGGATGCATAGGAAGGGTCACGAAACAATTGCAAGATTTTAGAAAACAAACAAACAAGATCTAGACATTGTCGACAAGCCGCGTGCATGCAATCAACCAGAGATCTGTTGCTTAAATGCTGTGAGTGTGATGCATGTGTAATCTGATAACAAGATCATTGATGCTGATTATATTGCTAATGTATATATTTGATTTTGTATTTACAGAAGCAGCCATTCCTTTGCCCTCTGCATCTAGTGAGAGCTTAGGACCAGGGCCAGATCATGCCTTTGCAAAGAGGGACACGACTACATGTGAGGGTATTGTTATTGGAACACAGACTACCTCAAGTTGGCAGAGCTGCAGATGATAATTACATAACAGGCCTCTGTGATTAATCGTCTGACTGAAGATGTTTCTGGCTTGAAGAAAGACAACATGAAGGTGAAGGAGAACATACGCTCTTTTTCTGTTGATTCTCTACTGAAAAATGACACTGCAGTATGGTTTCACACATATGGTGATCTTTCGGTATGCATGTACCTACTTCGTAAAAAAAGGCAGGTCTACATTACTGGGTTGATGAACTGCCAAAGGCCACATCACTCCAAAGAGCAAGAAGCTTATTTTGTCATGTAATGGTTTATATAATTTACTCTGGTACTGTATAGAATAAAGGGCCCATTATCAATCAAATCTCTGGTCTGGTCTGAGTTTGTTTCATCAATGATTGTATGTGAGCTTACGAACATAACGATTCCCACTTTAAATAAATGCGATCAAGATAATTAGGTAGACAACATGTCAAGAGACGTTTATTCCTTATTTCTTGTTATAATTGAAGGATATTATTATGCAATATACTGCTTTGTTTTTTTAAAATGGCTTCAAATTGTCTCCCTTGTACCGACACTTTAGTACACAATTTGTGCATTCACTTGAGTTATTTCTTAAAGAAAATTACCCCCCAAAATTATTCAAAACAGTCTTTGACATATCTACAGTTTCATTAAAAGAAAAACTGTATTTTATTTTAAGTGATAAATAAATATAGACAAATCTTGGGACTGTGCACAAACTGATCGGCTTGAACTCAAAAGTCGCAGCCAAGAATCTTCTGCAACTTTTGAGTTCAAGTCTGTCAGCTTGTGCACGGTCCCACAATCAGTTCAAAAAGAATTTTCCTTGATATAGCCTTGAGAAAAAAAAAGTAAGTAACAAATTTTGTACAAACAAATTTGTTCAAGGGAGACAATTGGAATCATGTTTTTTAAAATCGGTGAATTGCATTATAATTTCCTCCCAAAAGTAACAAATAACTGTGAAATAAATTGGAAAAAAGTGCTAACATTATTACCTTGATCAGATCGATGTGTATGACAAGGAATTTCTATGTTTGCTGATTTGGTTGTCCGGTAATGACTTTCATGCACAGGGCTTCTAAATTCACTCGCTCAAACGCTCATGTCTGCACCAACATTCACACACGTCCATATTCATAAGGGATGGTGACAACACGCTCTTGAACAACAAACATGGCACAAAACGAATGAACATTTCAAACATTTCGCTATTGAATGAAATCATCAGTACATGGATATCAAATCATAAAACATCTCACAAAATACCTCCTATCCATTCCGAAGTTGAAGAAGAATACAGTCCGGCATTACACACACTACACTTTCATCACTGAGAATCGCTGTTCACAACACATGTCCTCGGCTCTGATACGTTCTCCGAATAATACACACAAGTCATGGATGATGGTATAGTCCGTACGAAGCCGAAACACTTCTTACTATCCTCTGACACAAGTTCTTATCAGCTTCCACAATCTTCTGTCTTAACTGCAGGCATTTAAAAAATTAAACCTGAACTCATACACAGAGGTGACAGCACTACATACCCTCCCTCGCTGTAAACAAAGTACTGATTTTACCTGTCCATATTGAAACTACATACATTTTTCACTTGACAGAACAGTTAACTGTTGCTACCAACTTAATTAACTGGTATTGGAAAAAAATATCACACCTTGAAAACCCTAGTTCAGTATATCATAACTATATGCAGCCTTCAAACGGTTGGTACCGGTTGTTGAAGATCTCTTAGTCGCGCTTCCTTGCATCCGGACTTCTTGGTCAAAATTGAGGCCTTGAAGAGTCGTCCGGGGAAACTTGTCTTGTCTTGAAGCATACCTGAAAATGAAATTATTTTTCTTACTTGACACTAAAGCAAATCTTATGCTGGGTACAAATGCTAAAACAAGTTGCGCCAGTCTGTCAAACATGTATAACGATACTGAACGCAGTACATTTCACAAGGACAATGCTTAGCTGAAAACCAGCATCCACGTCGAATAAGGTAAATGGCAACCCAGCATAGCGCAGTAGCAAAACTGTCCCACAGGAAATCACGCTTCCCTGTGTTTAAAACAAATCTGTTTAACTTTCTAAGCTTGTAGCCCTGAAAGTCAAAAAATTATGCACTAGCCTCTGGCTAGTGATTCTGAAAACGTACCAGCCAGAGAGCAAATTTTACGAACCAAACCAACAATTTGATTCAGCATCTTCACTCGCATTTGGCGAGTAGATGAACACTTCTACTCACCAGATGCATGCTTCTACTAACTATGGCGAGTAAAATACTTGCCACTTTCACTGTTTCAGGGCTGGTTTGTTTTTAACCTTTAGAACATAATGTAGTTTTCCAGAAATTGCTCTACACACAAACATACACCACCGCCCTGGTCTCTTGACTAAATGTAAAATGCATAGTTTGTTGATAATGCACTTTATAAATTTATATCACTGTTTCTCTTTCCCCAGTCTTGTAGCTGTTGTAGTTAACAAGCTCTATATTTTAACTTTGAGACTTATGTTCTGAAAAAAATAGATCACAGTCACACTCTGATGTAAACCTCTAGGTAATGCAACCCTATTAATTATTATACACACTTACTTAACAATTTGTATGTCATCGAGAGCAGCTGGTGCAGTTTTCATGGCAGCATGCCCCTTCCACATACATTTGTAGTGTGTACAAGTTTTGTCTGCTGGCACAGTGTCGATTCCTTCAGCCATGTAGTGTGAAGCAGCAAAAAGGGTGGCGGCCACATGGTTGCAAGACTGTCCTTTCTGGTAAAAACAACAACACACATTCAAATTCCGTTTGTGTCATCTTGATTTTCCTTAGCCTGCTAGTAATAACAATTAACTTTATCTTTCCTAGGAATTCCTACAGAGAGCTTGTAAGCGCATGCTGTTGATATCTATATAAAATATATACCGGCTCAGAATGGAATTTGATCTTACTGCAGTGATAACCTTCATTGACAAGAGGATTCACAAACACATGTGTACGTACACATTAAATAAAACTCCGCACTCAGGTACCTGGTATTTTATTGAACATGCCTAGCCAACATGGCATGGTCTCCTGGAGATACTGATTGAAATTACATTAACATGCTGCTCATAACTTTGTCAAAAATGACAGCTTTTGCATGCAGACATTTTTAGTAGAGAATTATGAATCTCTGTGTGTGTTTGTCACTTTGTGTGCCATGCATTATATGACTGAGTATGAAAACTGATTGTGTAAGATACCAAGTAACGCAGCCATCAAGTTAATCCCACAAAACATACAAGGCCAACAACACTTACCCAGCAATACACTCGCAGTAGGCTCCAAGTGCCTGTCCGGTCAGCGTCCCCCCACAACAGCATACACTTCGTTGCGAGTCTGCTTCATTGACGTCAGCACACTCGCTCTGAGTCTGATCACCACAGTTGCTTACTAGCTGTTGTGCCATGCAGAAAGACATTTTATGCACACAGTATGTCTATCGTTTACCCCAAGGTTTTGCATTCTTTGCGCTGGATGCGTCGTATAACTTGTCGAACGTCGACGCAGTAGTATCAGAAGAAAGTTGATCCAGAGATCTGTAGATCTGTGGTCGATCACCTCTGCTTCGCTTATGCAGGGGAAGTTCGCCAAGTCTTTCGTCCATATACCACCAATAGCCGTTTCAAACCATACCTTCATGCATGTCCTTGACTTTTAGTTCATGATTTTGAACAAGATAATCCGTTTTCTTGCAGAATTTCTCAAAGTAATCCTCTAGCAATAGTACTTCGAGCACCGACAGTGAAAGAGGTATTTCAGGCCAGGTACCTATTGCCCCTTATTTCCGGTTATCAGAGAGAGGCTGCCGTGCCCTAAAATCTGATTGGTCGAAACGCTGGGGGCAAAGGTTATACGAAAAAGGTCTATTGGACATTACTACTAAGCATTTTGACATTATTCGGATTTTTGTTCGTTACAAAAATGATTGCAATTTTAGGAAACAGTAACCTCTCAGAGCCAATTCTAGTTATTGTCTTTGTAGTGTTGTTTAAAATGTATTAGTTGTTCTGTGGGGTAGGTGCAGAGAGATTAAAAACAAATAAAGAATAAAGATATCACATTAATTTTGAATCATATCCAGAGCATGTGTCAACATTGTATTGTTCTGTGCTAATAAATACCTGTTCAAAATTATCTATAAAAGAAAACAGGAACAACAAGTAACGATGACGTGACTATGCATGACATGAACACATGAACAAAAAGTAACGATGACGTGACTATGCATGACATGAACACATGAACAAAAAGTAACGATGACGTGACTATGCATGACATGAACACAGGAACAACAAGTAACGATGACGTGACTATGCATGACATGAACACAGGAACAACAAGTAACGATGACGTGACTATGCATGACATGAACACAGGAACAACAAGTAACGATGACGTGACTATGCATGACATGAACACAGGAACAACAAGTAACGATGACGTGACTATGCATGACATGAACACAGGAACAACAAGTAACGATGACGTGACTATGCATGACATGAACACAGGAACAACAAGTAACGATGACGTGACTATGCATGACATGAACACATGAACAAAAAGTAACGATGACGTGACTATGCATGTCATGAACACATGAACAACAAGTAACGATGACCTGACTATGCATGACATGAACACAGGAACAAAAAGTAACGATGACCTGACTATGCATGACATGAACACAGGAACAAAAAGTAACGATGACGTGACTATGCATGACATGAACACAGGAACAAAAAGTAACGATGACGTGACTATGCATGACATGAACACATGAACAACAAGTAACGATGACCTGACTATGCATGACATGAACACATGAACAACACATCGGAAGCATTTATTTATAAATGGCCGTCTACAAGCGTTGGCAAAATTTGACACGAAGACACACGCGTTACCTAGTGCAATATTATAAAATTATTTGATTGTGACAGTCTTAAAGACGTTCGACATTATTTAGATTTTATCTGTACATTTATTGACTGTAAAGATGACACGGACAGCACTTTAGGTCAGTGTTATTGGAAATATGATAGGCGTGCTTGTTATTACATACGTGAACCTATGTTTTATGTTTTATGTGTGTTGTCCTATACAATTGTTTTTAAAATCGTTTACAGGCAGAGGCAGGGTGTGCCGAAGAACATTTTCCATTTGTATGTAATATTATAATGGACAATAAAGTGCTGTTATTGTTATTGTTATTGTTATTGTTACTCTTTGACAAAAGAGTAGATTGTGCCCCTTGAAATACATTGCTCTGATTGGTTGGTCGCACGCTGCAATCACACTGCATGCGTCAAAAAGAGGATCCAGTCTATTCTCAAGCAGCACTGCCGCGCGGCCGAATACATTTTTTTCCCATCCCGCTACACGTTGCGTGAAAAAAAAGGTCAAGTACTCATCATAATCCCTAACGCGGCATGAGGTCCTGCTGACGCAACGTAAGTGAGCGGAGCCCTTAACGGTATCGTAGGGCTAAGTTCCGGTTTACAGATACAGGTCCCGCTTCTTCATTGATCCTGCTGATGGACGCATCAGTGTGGAAGGCGTTGTAGTGTGCGCTTTGCAGTTAGCGCTCTTCCAGAACGAAATCGTTTCATTGGGGCTCTGTGATGGTCCGGAGAGAGATCATCTCACGACGTAGGGCATCCCAGCACCGATTAGTGGGTAGCTTAAGTAGTGATCGGTGTCGGGGTCAGATGTTGCAGTTCTTCGTTGTAAGAAACACTACTGTTGTACATTTAAACATAGAGGGTTGTCTAAAGTAACAAGCTGTAGCGTTGTTTTCGCTGTCATGTTTGAAAATAAATGTTCTGTTGACAGTCATCAATTGTGTGTGTGTGTGTGTGTGTGTGTGTGTGTGTGTGTGTGTGTGTGTGTGTGTGTGTGTGTGTGTGTGTGTGTGTGTGTGTTTTATTGGGCAGTCCATTTTTGAAACAGCAAGCCTGTTAGCAAGCTTGACTAAATTATTTTGTAAGCAAATCAAATGTCTCTTACATTTTCAAAAACTAAACCCTACTTGATGCATATCGGTTTATCCTTGGTGTGCCTCTTACATTTTCAAAAACTAAACCCTACTTGATGCATATCGGTTTATCCTTGGTGTGCCTCTTACATTTTCAAAAACTAAACCCTACTTGATGCATATCGGTTTATCCTTGGTGTGCCTCTTACATTTTCAAAAACTAAACCCTACTTGATGCATATCGGTTTATCCTTGGTGTGCCTCTTACATTTTCAAAAACTAAACCCTACTTGATGCATATCGGTTTATCCTTGGTGTGCCTCTTACATTTTCAAAAACTAAACCCTACTTGATGCATATCGGTTTATCCTTGGTGTGCCTCTTACATTTTCAAAAACTAAACCCTACTTGATGCATATCGGTTTATCCTTGGTGTGCCTCTTACATTTTCAAAAACTAAATCCTACTTGATGCATATCGGTTTATCCTTGGTGTGTCTTTGTCGAAAACAAGACGTTCCAAATGGAAACTTTTCGTCATTATCTCTAAAACTCAGTTTCCTTGTTTTCGTTGCTTTTGCCAGTTTCCGAAACCTGTGTACCCGTTAATGAAGTCACTGATTCCCCCTTTGTAAAACAAAGTAGCTCCCAAGCCTCATTTCTGAACTTTGTACCTGTCAAGCAGTACAGGTAGAAATTCACAGCACTGTTGCTGTACCACAACAATATCATCACATTAAACCAAAACAGTAGGGCCGCAGCTTGGGCTTCGTTTAGATCAGCATAGAGCAAAGTATATGGCATTATGATCAAGTAAAGAGTTAAAGGCGATGACAACACAAAAAACGTCACAGACACAACTACAAGGGTCATTGTCAAAGATGACACTTTCTTTGTTCTGGAAGTCAGCATGTCAGACTGACCTGATGCCAGTGTAGCACGAGCTTTGCGAACGGCATCAGCAACCTTCCATACCAGGATCGAATTACTGACAATGAGAATCAAAAAAGGAAGCAACGAAAACATCAGAGTATCAATCCATGGCCAGACTTTGAACAGGAAGAAGCTGTACTCTTCCAAAACAACGTGCGAGGAACACCACACATCCGTACTGTTTTCACGGGGAACAATTTCCATCCCGTAGAAGAAATGAGAATTAATAACAGAAAATAAGACTATCAATCCTGCAACGTAAAACGTTGCTTTCTTTTGCGTGCAAATAAGATTAACTTTGTGAGGCCAGATAACAGACGCTGCGCGTTGAACCGTCATGGCAACCAACATCCAAGCAGACAGTACACCTGTCGTGTAGTAAAAGACAGTAAAACATTTGCACACTACACGATGTGTTGAATACAAATCAAAACCAAAAGTGAAATCTACCCAAAACGGAAAAAGTCCAGAGTACAGTAGACATAAGTCAGACACGGCCAGTGTTCTGAAGAACAGGCTCAGAGTGGAGACGGACTGTCGTCTGCTAAAAAGCAGTATAATCATAATGTTACCGAACGTACCAAATAGGAATATGATCGGTGGTACTACGTACCACGTTATTTTGTTCGCTTCCACAAACAAAGAAACCTGTTTACTGTCTGCATTAAGTGTTACATCTGGAAAAAAATCTGACAAGTTATCTATGGCTGCAGTTGTAATTGCGCCTAAATCCATTCTTGCAATGAACGCCGTGTGCTGTGAAAACAATTTTCCCAGAATAGTGCTAAGGTATCAAGGTCAGATCAGCTGACTTGTATTCATCCTAGATACATTCTTTAAACAAATCGAACTTGCAAGCAAAATCCCGTTCAATATACTCGCAGTATATTAGATTTAAGATGTTTCCTTCAGTTGATCTCAGTTCAAAGTTTGTAGAAAACGTTTACGTTGAAATTAGTTCTGATGTAGTGATGTCAATTGCTGTTGAACAAGTATACGATGTTTGTCGGGTTGACTAAGGCTTTTCCATCTAGTTTCCTGCACACACACAATGAGGTATCCAACCTTAGATAAACGATGTACAAACAAACAAATATATGTCTTTTAAGACACTGACAAAATTGTCGCACAAATGCCTGGTCAACACGCAGGTGCAATTAAAAAAAAAAGATTCTCGTAAAAACATTATTGTGATAAACAGTTTATTTGCCTTTGATTGCATACCCTTATATTTTTAGCTACTGCTAGTTTGTTCTTGGTATCTGAATTGCATTTAATACTCTGAATTGCCCCTCAATATATATTTAAAAAAAAGATGATACATTGTATCTGTGATGGGCAATGTGTGTCATAATTATGTCTTACATTGTCATAAAAAAGTCGGTTGGGAACTGTGTTTGTCGGTTTTACGCTTCACTGAAGGAAATATGATTTTAATGTGTAAAGCAAAACACTCTGATGAAATTCATTTAAACGGGATGAAGCAGTACAATATATTTCATGAAGTAACTGTCTGTTGATTGAGCGTGCAGGATCCTGTTTATTAAACATCGCACTGGCAGCGATGACGTCACACGTGTCGTCAAAGATACAGGTAGGCAAGGTGTGCAGTCTTCAATGATCCCTGTATAATGGTCGGAAAGATTGCCGCGAACAATGTGCTTCACAACCCGAACAGTGGGAGGAGGAAGGAAAGTGATTTGTTTTGTTTGTTTGTTTGTTTGCTTAACGCCCAGCCGACCATGAAGGACCATATCAGGGCGGTGCTGCTTTGACATATAACGTGCGCCACACACAAGACAGAAGTCGCAGCACAGGCTTCATGTCTCACCCAGTCACATTATTCTGACACCGGACCAACCAGTCCTAGCACTAACCCCATAATGCCAGACGCCAGGCGGAGCAGCCACTAGATTGCCAATTTTAAAGTCTTAGGTATGACCCAGCCGGGGTTCGAACCCACGACCTCCCGATCACGGGGCGGACGCCTTACCACTAGGCCAACCGTGCCGGTAGGAAAGTGATTAGTTGTCGCTGAACGATGCATATTTTGACTGTAAGACCACATTATTTACCAAAAGCACTCAAAGCTTTCGAGTATATATTCTTTACTGAATAATCGGGTTACGTCGGACACGCATCTTTTCTCTCTTTAGCGCATTTATTTTTTTGTAAATCCGGATAAAATGACAACTTACTCACTGAGATATAAAATAAAACACAACTTATACACACAACAGATCCGAGTACTGTCGTGTTGACAGCATTTTCATCTGTTAAGCCAAGAGCCCACACCATGCCATTTTCATAGCCCGATTTTTTGTCTTTCAGTTATATCGAACAAGCGAACGTACTTCATTTGTTTTCTTCAACGTATGTTCACAGCGTATGTGTCTTGAAACAACACAGTGTGTATTTCAAAGCAACACAGCTCAGTTTATAAATAAGATCAAAAGGTTTAGATCTAGCCTGTGAGTTTTGCCTTCTGTAAGTTACGTGGGACAGATGAAAATAGCCCTAACCTACAAGACTTACAACAGCATAGAAGAAAGATACACAAGCAGGGCCGAACCAAATGAGTTGTAAGGGGGGGGGGGTTCCTCCTTTTTTTTGGGGGGGGGGGCAAATCAGCGAAGTGGCGAAGCCACAAGCGCGCGCCTGCAAAGCAGGCGCGCGAACTAGGGGGGTCCGGGGGCATGCTCCCCCGGAAAATTTTTGAAAAACGGTTAAAATCTGTGCAATCTGGTGCATTCTGGGCCTTGTTTTGAGGGTTAAGAGCAGCATTGTTTTGGTGCTAAAACTAGTAAAAAAAAACAACACTCAAAGCAAGGTACATGCTTTTTCCAGGGGTGGGGTTCCGGAACCCCTGGAACCCCCCCCCCCCCCCCTGGGTTCGGCCCTGCACAAGAGGTGCATGGACATAACCATAATCAACAAATCCAGTGTCCCAAAGCAGGTGTTTGGTTATCCTGAATCAAAGGTGGTCCTATCCGCAGTTCCTTTTTAACACAACAATGCTACATAATTATATCAGGCCTAACATACAAAATCAACACGAGATCAGTTTATTACCGCCTCCGCTAGAGCTATTTGTACAACAAATGCAATAAACACGCAACCTCCCTTTGGCACACGAACAGGAGATAGATCATATGCTGGCCAACGCAACACACCTGCCTACACATTCAAGCAACAGCATCCGGGGAAGCTCTCATCAGTGAATCGGGTTGGAGCAAAAGGCACTACCACTCTCATGGGTGTGATGGGTGGGAAAAATATTCTTCCTGGCAATGCGACTTACCACGCTCAAGGCTCAAGACAAAAAGGAAGTTGAGAGCCTTCCCTCCCTTGATTTTTCTTAAGATGTGACTTTCTATAGAAAAGAAACTAAATAATTATTTCCGATACGGTGTCTTACTAGTTACTTGTTACCGTGGGGGCTCTGAACCAGGTCATAACCAAATGTAAGACAAGACTTCAATTGCTTTATTTTGCACGAAGTCTTCATAACCTTTTTTTATTTAATGCATTCCAAGTTTTGAATGTCTAAGTAAATTCCGTCCTGGTCGGGCCCGCGATACTTCTCAATTGTCCCTCGTATATATTCTTTTATGGTTAAGTATAACTGTAGGAAAAAGTATTGGACGACTTTTGTGTGCGATTTTTGAGTTCAAGCTAACCAGCTTGTGCACAGTCCTGTTCTATTTTCATTTTCATTTCACAGATACATATATAACTGAGAAAAACACCT
The DNA here is from genome assembly GCF_037325665.1 of Littorina saxatilis. NCBI lineage: Eukaryota > Metazoa > Mollusca > Gastropoda > Littorinimorpha > Littorinidae > Littorina > Littorina saxatilis. The sequence continues at coordinate 19,056 of NW_027127389.1, forward strand.
TATACCGACAAAAGGATGACGAAGCAATTGTCCGACTGTCAGTGTGACCAAAGCGATTCGATGAACCTGGCCCCTCGTGCAGTTCTTTAAATGCCCCCCTGGCATTATTATGAAAAGGTTGTAGACCTGGGTTTTTTAATCCTATAACTCTGTGTCATTTTTTTTTTCCTGGTAAATTTTTTTTACATTTGTGTTATTGAAGATGACAGGGTTGATTTTAAGATGACAGGGTTGATTCTTTCACTTTGAAGCATTTCAGCAACTGCAAAAAGTCATTCCGAAACTTGGTACCTGTGAGACAGTACAAGTAGAAATTTGTGGCGCTGTTCCTGTACCACAAGAGATTTAAGGAATCAAGGATCAAGGTTATCAGTCCAAAAATTGGACAAAAAGGAATGTACGTGCAGAAGGCAGATTTCAAATAATCACCTTATCTCGAGCCTCTATTATGCCATGCTCGCCTTATCACAGTCGTTGCCGTGTTGGTGTATGTATGTAGGGAGGCTGCAAGTGTAGGCAAATCTTGATCATGAATGAGCACTCGTCGCGCCGTGCCTTTTCTAATCATCATCACACCCACACACACACACATACACACACACACACACACACACACACACACACACAAACACAGTGTGATAATTTATTTGATGTTTCGATGTGTACGCGTGTGTGTATATGCGTGTATGTGTGCGTGTGCGTGTCTTAGTG
>NW_027127390.1:5000-82762 GCF_037325665.1 Littorina saxatilis
GTTTTAAAAAGGAAGGAGTCTTAACATGGGGTTATGTTTACAGAGGTTATGAACAGACGCAAGCCTTAAAGGGGAGAGGTCTTATAAGTTGGGGGTGGGGTGGGGAGTCTTAAAAGGGAGGTTTAATTGTACATAACACATCAACATGGAAACACACAGTTAACAACAAAACATAATGTGTTTTAAATGTGGCAAAACATAAGTTTGCAGGCTTAGCATCCAATTACTTCGACAGAATGTAGTGACATCTACGATAGGCATCTTTCGCTACGTCACTGAGTCGCTCTGAGCCTGATCTAGATGACTATATTTTATCAGATGTTATTAAAATGTATTACGAATTCAGTGCCTCATATGGCTTTTTGACCAATCAGGACGGATTCTAGGTGACCCTCTAAGGGTTATAACGTTCAGGCAGGGACCCTTTTTGTTTATCACGCTAAAAATTAACAAGACAAAGTAAAAATGAAATTCAACAATATCAGCGTGATTTATTCTAAAGAATGACACTTCAAATGCTGTCAGGTAATACTCTCTTGATCTAAGCAATACCGAAAAGCGTGTTTTGTCGGTGTTTGCGTAACGGAACAGCAAGGCACCACGCATCGTCTGAGTGTGCAATGCCGACCGCTCACTTGACATCTAAATGATCAAAGTTCGAAAAAATCAAGTGAAATTGCGCCACTCGCTCTATTACATCAAATGTATTTTTACGTCATTTCCCATCCGTCTGGAGTCGGTTCTACATCTGTCGCTCTCTGTTCAACGAGAAAAAGCGAAGCAACCGAAACGCATGTTCAACATGGTTTATCTTCTGAGATTGTTGTGTGTCAAAGGCATCTGAGCTGTGAATATTCATCACGTCAGGTGTGTTACTCTGATTGGCTGACTCAGGTCACGAGAATTCTTTGACTGACAGGCATAATCAGGTAGAAGCGCTCAAGTTCCCATTGCGGCTGTTCTGTCTAATTCGCGGGGTTGCTTCGAAATTTATTTCTAATATGCTGACTGTTAGCAAATGATAACAGACATGTCTCACAAACGATATCAGCATTCGCCTAAAAGGCTCATGCTTGATATCTTTTTTTTCTCGACATGTCTGTTAACGTTATCATTTGCTAACAGGCAGCATATTAGAAATAACTCATGCTAACAAGTCGCGTAAGGCGAAATTACTACATTTAGTCAAGCTGTGGAACTCACAGAATGAACTGCATTTTTTCACAATGACCGTAGTCCGCCGCTCGTGCAAAACGGAGTGAAACTGACGTGCCTGTTTAGCGCGGTAGTGGTTTCGTTGTGCTGCATAGCACGCTTTTCTGTGCCTCTCTTCGTTTTAACTTTCTGAGCGTGTTTTTTTATTCCAAACATATCATATCTATATATAGCTATTCTGATGAACACGTGGGGGAATTCGGGGCTGTGATTGGATGGTCTCTCCTGATCATCAAAACATAAAGGACTGGGTGGCCGAGTGGTAACGCACTTGCGCTCGGAAGCGAGAGGTTGCGTGTTCAGGCCTGGGTCAGGCCGCAATTGTCTCCCCCCTTTCCTAACCTAGGTGGTGGGTTCAAGTGCTAGTCTTTCGGATGAGACGAAAAACCGAGGTCCCTTCGTGTACACTACATTGGGGTGTGCACGTTAAAGATCCCACGATTGACAAAAGGGTCTTTCCTGGCAAAATTGTATAGGCATAGATAAAAATGTCCAGCAAATACCCGTGTGACTTGGAATAAAGGCCGTGAAAGGTGAATGCTCGCCTTATAGAGGTTTGCTGGTCGATGTGAATGCGTGATATATTGTGTAAAAAAATTCCATCTCACACGGCATTAATTATTATAGGTAACAAGCGCCTTGAGTCGCCTTGTGTGGTGAGATATGTGCGCGATAAAAATACTCGTAAATAAAAAATAAATAAATATTGCTGCCGAAGTCGGCCATTTTTCTCAATATCCAAAAGCATATTGAGAAAAATGGCCGACGCATGGTTCCGGTTTACACATCTGTACCACGCGGCGATGTTTCTATCGACAACAGCATACACTGACAACTTAAAAAGCTGTTTCAACAACTGTGTTGTGAAATCGAATGCACTTGGAGTCAGTTTTTCTTCCAAAGTCAGAAAGCGTGTAGCGGTGTGCATGTCTGCGCGAACATGATGCGCGTAAGAAGTTTGTCTGCTATCAAAACCTGAGATCAACGCATCGACGCAAAAACTGTCATTTTGTAAGTTTGGAACAACAAATCAAGGTCATAACAGCTATATAATCGCTATTATGTTTTCAGCGTAGCAATAGGGTCCGATATTTAGACTCGAACAAGTATAATGCGACTCGTCTTCGACTCGTCGCATTATACTTGTCTCGTCTAAATATCGGACCCTATTGCTACGCTGAAAACACAATAGCTGTTAATGTTTTTGGAATCAGGAACCGACAAGGAATAAGATGAAATTGTTTTTAAATCGATTTCGGAAATTTAATTTTGATCATAATTTTTATATTTTTAATTTTCAGAGCTTGTTTTCAATCCAAATATAACATATTTATATGTTTTTGGAATCAGAAAATGACGAAGAATAAGGTTAACGTAAATTTGGATCGTTTTATAAGAAAACAATTTAATTACAATTTTCAGATTTGTAATGACCAAAGTCATTAATTAATGTTTAAGCCACCAAGCTAAAATGCAATACCAAAGTCCGGCCTTCGTCGAAAATTGCTTTGCCAAAATTTCAATCAATTTGATTGAAAAATGAGGGTGTGACAGTGCCGCCTCAACTTTTACAAAAAGCCGGATATGACGTCATCAATGGTATTCATCAAAAAAATGAAACATATGTCCGGGGATATCATTCCCAGGAACTCTCATGTCAAATTTCATAAAGATCGGTCCAGTAGTTTAGTCTGAATCGCTCTACACACACACACAGACAGACAGACAGACACACACACACACACACACATATACACCACGACCCTCGTCTCGATTCCCCCCTCTACGTTAAAACATTTAGTCAAAACTTGACTAAATGTAAAAAGAGTTGACATAATGCCAAGGTATGTTTTGTAAATGAAAACAGATAGGGGGTTGAATATAATCCAATATTTCAAAATGTCCCTCATAAAACCTACCTGACATTGTGTTTAATACTGTACCTTTAACTAAACTGTAAACTCAATGAACATTTACGGCTTGCAAGCCAGTTTAAATTGTTGCACAACAAAATTGGTTGATTAACATTAACAAGGGCCGAAGTTGTGTTTTAATAAAAGAAGGAGTACGGACACATGTTTTGTTTGGGCTAAATCGTAACATGTTTTTTGCAAAGTATTTAAAACGGCGGTATCACTGTATAAACAGTGGTCCCTGTGTTAAAAGGCGACACCATTTGGACCAGCCATGAGTGTTGGAACATTGCACGCGGGGTATCTTGACCGGCATATTTTAGAAGAAATAGTAATAAAAGTAACAACAAAAGTGGCGTCCGCAATCTGCATGAAAGAGTATGCATACCTCTTCATTGATCTACAGAGCGTGTTTGTTTGTGTGTGTATGTGTGTGTGTGTGTGTGTGTGTGTGTGTGTGTGTGTGTGTGTGTGTATGTGTGTGTGTGTGTGTGTGTGTGTGTGTGTGTGTGTGTATGTGTGTGTGTGTGTGTGTGTGTGTGTGTGTTTATGTGTCTCAAGTACAAATAGTTCAGCTCACTAAATTTGATTTCCTCGTGGCGGGAAATGCCTAAAAAACGCTTCTCATTCGCCACACTCGCCAAATATAGCGTCTAAGAAACAGATGACTGGCTGAACAAGGGCAGTGCAAAACATTGACAGGAGAAACGCCCAGCGACTGTGCTCCTCTGTCTGCTTCTGCGATTTAGGTCAACATGCATTTTGCGTGGAACTGCGTGGTTTAACCGCACACACGTAGGCAGTCTCTGGTTATACGGTACAAAACAGATCGTTTTGATATGAAACACACACACACACACACACACACACACACACATACACACACACACATACCCCCGCGCGCGCGCACGCACGCACACGCACGCACACACACACACGCGCACGCACGCACGCACGCACACACACACACACATACACACACACGCACACATACACACACACACACACACACACACACACACATGCTTGTATTTGAGTCAAAATGGGGCTTTTTGCAATACATGGTGCAAATGGGTACATCACTTTCTTACCATATTTCAAACTCAAGCTTTGGCTCAAAAAGGCAGGAATGTGAGGTGAATTCATGAACAGGTCCTGGTCAAGTATTCATAAAAAACAAGCCAAGCACACACAGAAATAAAAATGGGGCATTTTAGAAAAATGGGTTTCTAGAATTGTGAACCCATTTTGTCCTGACATGAAACACACCTACTTTTGGGTTCGTACACACATTCACAAAACACACTGACATTTGGGTTCACACATGTTATAGAAACACAGACACCTGGGTTTATACACTTCAGTCTTTTCTCTTAAAAACCTTTAAGATCCTACGCGTTAGGGGTCTCCCTTGGTCCATAGATGTGTATTGACGGGATCGCCAACTCGTTGCGCGCGCTCACCAAGTAGCGGAAAGCGGAAAAGACGATTTTGACAGTAACTTTACTTCCGGTGCAGTCTTTCAACACATGGAGAAGAAGGAGAATTTCGAAGGGGAGGTGGAGTTTGTGGCTGAGGTATGTGAAAAGCAAACAAAGCAATACAAAAAGATCATTGCTGATGATTGAAATGAGTCATGTGAATCAACAATAAAGATTGATTGTGGACGGCACGTCATTATTTTTGTTTTTAACACTTGAAACGCGAGAGCATCTGACACACTGGTAAATCCGAAGCTGTGCACTCAAGCTGATCAGCAGATCGTTTTTCTGCAGAATTCTCGCTCACATCGGCCACTATTTTAGCTCAGCGAACCGACAAATTTGCAACAGAACAATTTCTGAGTGTTAGAAATTCGGCTGTAGATTTATAGATACCCTTTCTATTCCATGGTTGTTGTTTTTTCAGGGGGAAAGTACCGACATCTCAATCGCTGAAAAGATGACAGCATCACCACAAAAGAAACTCCAAGAATTGCCAAAAGTAAGTAAAAATATTGACAGATCTATGTAAAAGACTATGAAAATTTAGAACTGGAACAACAGATATTCAAGAAATAACCGATAAGTGATATATTATAACTGAACCATTGATAGGTCTATGATGCATGGAAGTTAAAAATGGTGCAGGAACTGAAGTCAGATCAACACATCAAAAAGATCAGTGCAATATATTTGTTTTCTCTCCCCTCTTGCATAATTCTGTTTTGATATAGTCTATATGCTTGATGTCTTCTGTTGTTTTTAAATTCATTGTCACTTCTAAATTGCATGCTTTATTGCAGAACGCTTGTTCTTTCTGCCTTTCAACTGCCTTTCACCGGAGCTCAGAGAGCTTGTCGACCTATTCTCCACCAAATCGTTCAACTTCAAACGTCTATCAACTGCCATTAATAGCTATCATCCAGCTATTTGTATGGACAGTTAGACTTATTTCTCTAGAAATTTAGTTTTACTAAGGGTTTATTGTTCTGCTTTTTTTCAGACATTCCGTCCCGCACCAGAATTGCCAGAGGTTGTTGCAACTACAACTTTGAAGAACTGTGTCGTGATGTACAGCAGCTTCCCGAGTCATGGTGCCTCGCGAAGAACGAGGGGAACCAGGTGGTTAAGGTTGTTGTGCTGGAGCCTGGAGGCCAGCTTGGTTAAGGTTTGACTTTGAGTCAGCATTTTCAGTGATTTTTCTACGCAGCCGATGGTGTTTGGATTTAAAGTGTAAAGGAAAAAGTCCCTCCTGAAGCAGCGTGCTGCAGTTTAGACTGGCTTGGCGACAGTGTTGAAGTGAGTACGAGTGACAAGTAACATTTTCAGTAAATCGCTTTGTGTTACAATTAATCAACACCAATTCTGAGCCAAGAGAATGATTTTTTTTTTTTTCCATTTGGAATGTTGTGTTTTATAGGTTAGGTGTGGAAAATTGGATTTGACTGTAAAGCTCTTTAGCAGAGAATGTAAATAAACTTGACCAAGAAATTATTGCAACAAATTTCAAACTCCCAAATTAAAGCATTGATTAATTCCCGTTAATTAATTAATTAAATTAAATGTCACAAGAATTTATGCTTTAATTTGGGTGCAACATGTTGAAACTTTGTTTGAGAATGTATCTACTTCATTGATTAAATATATGCATGTGTATGAATAGGAATCTTTCTTGTGTCAAATTGTGCGAATTGAGACTGAGTGAGATAGTGAATGTTGGTACATTACAGGGCCGGACTAAGCAAAGAGGAGGGGGGGGGGGGGTTGCCAGTGGTGGTCCAGGGGGATGTTCCTCTGCCCCTTGTGGGGGTCAGGGGAAGGGTAGGTCATATTCTGAGATAGGAAAATGGTCGCTCCTTGCATGAAACGGCATAAAATAAACAATAATACATTTTTTTTAAATAAGTGAGGTACATGTTTAGGTTGGGGAGGGGGGGTTGCATAACCCCCCCCCCCCCCCCCGTAGCCCTAGTCCGGCCCTGCATTAATTGTCACTGTATGGTGTGTGTCACTGTGACCAAAGATACATATGCTCTATTTGAGTTCATACAACTTCCAATTCCATTCAAACGTTAACAAAGTGTTGCTTTCTTTCTTTCTTTCTTTATTTGGTGTTTAACGTTGTTTTCAACCATTCAAGGTTATAACAAAGTGTTGCTGGTATGCGACTGAACATGTTCTATTAGGAAAGCAAAGCAAATTCCGGTGTACATAGTGGTCAACATAAAAACAATCAGACGCATCGATGCAAGACATTTATCAAGTGGCTGACAATTGATTTTGAAATGAAAACTGTTTGCAAAATATATCGCTGTCAAAATTATATTTTGAACAAGTACATAAAGGAATTAGGTTTGAACCATAGCAAAATGAATATGTTTAAATTTTTCATGTTGCAGACTTAAATTTACATGGACTCATGAAAATACAGAACAGGCACTGAACAAGCCATGTGATACAATACTGAACCAAATAGGAAGAGAAGTACATTTTAACGACAGCAGATTTTAACACAAAAAATCGACACCTAAGACAACAATCAAGAAGTTCAAATTCAATGTACATGCACTTGATCAGATGGGATAGTTTGTACTGCATGAAGAAAGATCATACACAACACACTACAGAGATCCTTCCTGATTGTTCTCAACATTGTATGTTTTCAGCTTTTTCCTCAAACTCCTTTCTTTCCATGTGCATTTCATTTTGTCCAACATTGCATGTTTTCAGCTTTTTCCTCAGTCTTTTCTTTCCATGTACATTTCATTTTGTCCATCATTGTCTTCAGTTTGTGGTGGAGTCTTATTTAAAAAAAAAACAGAACATTTTGCAAAGTGTCTTCTTGAACAGCTTGTGAAAGATCAAATGAATACAAAGTGTCATAAAAACACACCGGAACAGCATCACTGTTCCTGCATGGTTCAATAAAGTCATCTGCTTTTGCCTGTGTGTTGATGCACAGGTTTCCCAGAAAATATGTTCCATGGACATCAAATCACCAAAGGGAAGTAAAGTAATCGCTCTTTATGCATACGACATGTGTAATAGATTAAGCGAGAGTTGTACGGAACCTTTTCTCCTGGCACGAGAGGATGAAAGTCGCTTGTTCATTTCAATGCTTGTTATTCTCTCAGGTGCCAGGAGAAAAGGTTTTGTACAACTCTCGCTTACTCTATTACACGGTCATGTCGTATGAATAAAGAGCAATTACTTCCCTTTGGTTATTTGATATCATCAACGCTTTGCCTCATTCTGTTTAAGATTTCTGCTTTGTGTTGCATGGACAGACACATCTGCAATACATTGGGCTTGACAAAGGTCAGTTTGCCCTTGTTCAGCATGCTTGTCATGTCAGGGGTGTTTTCACTCTTTTCACTGTAGGATTCAGGTGCGCAAGTCAGGGCTTCCAAACACTGCAATTTCTCATCTCTGTACGCACTCTTTTGGAGACACCAAACTCTCTGTTTTAGCTTTTTGGCAACACATCCTCCAACATACTTTGCATTGTCCTCTTCATCCTCTTTGATTTCTAATGCACTTACTGGTTCCCTAGTTTTTCTTCATAGGCCTTTAAGACACCAACAGTATAAACATGTTCAAGGCAATCCAGGCTGAAACTGCAGGGGATACTGTCAACTCAGTAATGCCTGAATGCTGGGTTGAAAAAGCAGAGTAGTACCTGGCCCACGCCTTCTCCTTGGCAGCATTCCCAACCTTGCCTCAGGGAACTAGGCAGTCATGAAGAAGCAGAAGTTTCTCTTCCAGATCTGCACCTAAAACACAGAAAATAAAATATTATAAATAAAACAACACACAAATATAGCAGAAATCAACCCAAGAGTGAAACTGAAGATGTAGATGCATGCACACAATCAAAACCAACAACACACGACAACAACCCAAAACTACACTTTACATGAATGGATGTGAACATATTAAATTTTTTATTCCATTTGTCGTTATAGAACGTGTTGACAAACCACTTTCATGAATCCTTATCATGTCTTTCAACTATGACATGTGCTATCAATGATCCTAAAAAACACATGAAATATTGTAGTGGCAGGCATGTACCTAAAATATTTGTAAACAGTAGCCTCTCTGTGCAACGAAGCAGTATTTTTGCTCGAAAACTATGAATGAAAGTGATCTTTCAGGTACTGGGACTTTGCAAGCTGATTTTTTTATATCGCCTTACTCAAAAACTTACTTTTCAATTACTGAATTGGTCGACAAGCCCTCTGAGCTCCGGCGAAAGGCAGTTGTCATTCTTGGTAGATCATGCACAAGCGTTCTGCAATAAAGCATGCAATTTAGAAGTGACAATGAATTTAAAAACAACAGGGCCCGTATGCTTATGGGGGAAGTTCGCGACAACTCCCGAAGTTTTGAGTGACATCGGAAGTACTTGCCTCACTTTCGTATGCATGGGCCGGAAAAAGGGTTTACCTCGAAGCAAAGCGAGGAAGTAACTCAGGGTATTTTGCGCCTACTTCTAAAGTTTTGAGTGACATCGGAAGTACATCCTCACTTTCGCATGCATGGGACGAAAAAAGAGTTTACTTTGGAAGCTAACGAGGAAGTAAATGAGGGTAAATGTACTACAGCCAGACCCAGTAGTAAACACGCTACTTCCACAGTTTCTCAGTGCAAAAAGGCAGGGCTTTTCTTCAGTTTTTCATGTCAAACCGAGCTGACGCTCCCAAAGAGAGAAAATAGAGGGAAAAGTCGTATCTTCTGCATGCATTTCGTGCAAATTTCCCTGAATACAAACCTGAGTTGCCAGCTTTGACTTTTGTTTGTTCTGGGTCATTGGCCACCACTCTTTCATTCCCGCTTATACGAGGGGGTTACTGTGTTTCTATGAAAATGGGCGTCGTTGTGTGCATGTGTGAGTGTGTGTGTGTTTGTGTGTTTGTGTGCGTGCGTGCGTGTGTTTATGTGCGTGTGTGTGTGTGTGTGTGTGTGTTCGAGTGTTGAAGTGTAAGTTTCTGCTATTTTTTTTGGTCATTGGTTTATCTCTGTGTGTGTGTGTGTGTGTGTGTGTGTGTGTGTGTGTGTGTGTGTGTGTGTGTGTATTTGTGCGAGTGCCTGTCTGCCTGTGTGTGCGTGCGTGCGGGTATAATTGTGCGTCTGTTCCTTCATACGTTTGTTTGCGTGTTCGCGCGTACCGTGTGTGTGTGTGTGTTTGTGTGTGTTTGTGTGTATGTGTTTGTGTGTGTGTGTTTGTGTGTGTGTGTGTGTGTGTGTGTGTGTGTTTTCGATGTCATGTGTGTGTTCGACGGTGTGTGTGTGTTCGACGGTGTGTGTGTGTGTGTGTGTGTGTGTGTGTGTGTGTGTGTGTGTGTGTGTGTGTGTGTGTGTTCGACGTTATGTGTGTGTTCGACGGTGTGTGTGTGTGTGTATGTGTGTGTGTGTGTGTGTGTGTGTACCCACTCCCCACACTATGATGAGCTGACTATATTTGCGCCTTGATATTTTATTCATGTTCTTACGTTTTATGCTGTTTATTGTGATTCACCACACCCGAGTTTATCGTAATTGAGATAATAAAGTGTTCTATGTCTATGTATTATGTCTAATACACATGCACACACGCACGTAGGCTACAAAAATCCAATCTTGACTTTGAACTTTATATAAACATACATCCTCTTCACAATTAACGAGGACAAACGTAATTTACAAACACCTAAGTACAACAATTTTTCTGTTTTAAAAATTCGGACACACATTTTCTCAAATAATATGAAATTCGCTGAACTTATCTTCTTTTCACTACACCTTATATCTTGATTCCCAAAAAATGGAGTTCTGCCTTTTTAAATTTACCAGTAACACAAACATTCGCTCTGACCAAACTATTATTGTTGAGCAGTTTTACCGATACACAATCATTAAAAAAACACTACAAAAAGAGTTTTAAGTTAACCGACTTCGCTACCTAAACAACCTTTTTTATTGTCCCCAACATTCTGGTCAACGAAATCATTATTATAGACAGTCATTCTATTTAAGGACAATTATCACAGCTTTCGTTCAACCAGTTAAAAACAACAATTATAGTAAAAGCTACAGCGCGATCAACGTTTGCCCATTTACGAACTCGCGATGAGATTTGTTTCTTCTGGTCACCAAGCCTACCGTTTACAAACGCATGCGCACTAATTGGGATTCCCCCAATTTTCTCGACCTTGACCTCAGAACTCTCGAAGCCACTACTTCGGCGATCAATTTAGCTCGTGCATACCGAGTAGCTGGCAACTTTGCTTTCGAAGTTCCCACTTCCAATGTCAAGGGCCTCTCGCTTGACATAATTATACGACGATATCGCATCTCAAGGGTCCTTACCCATCCAAAAGAAACCTCCAGCGCATACTACAATTGCAGGACATTCCGTTTTTAAAGGCAGCTCATTGGGAAATTATCTCAGACACAATATCGAAGACGTGAAATGCGTCAATCGAGCAACTGTCGTAACTTGGCTACAATGAGACGGTCTCCTACCTTGCACCATAGACACGGACTGTGACATTCTTGTTTAATTTAGGTGAAATGCTTAAAACAGAGTGACTCAAAAGCGACAGTTCGATCAGTTACTGACCGAAAAAAACGTGCTCGAGTCATTCGGCGAAGGTGGCGAGCTTTCAAACCAGCACGACTGAATAACTCAGAATGCCTTTTTTCATCATGCCTCTATTCTACACGAGTAACATAGTGCAGTGGTAACGGTTCCGGACTCTCGTTCATTTGCTCCGGGTTCAAGTTCCGCCGGGAGCTATATATATTTTTTTATTAATCTTTTCCTTTTTAAGCCTCCGCAATTGCATTCCGGCTGCAAAAACCGGGTTTTGCCTCTGTGTTAATTTTATTCATTTGCAAAAGAAACCTTCCTATGCTTTGAAAAAATCATATCATGTCTTGACTTTCAACTGTACGCGCGTGTGTATATGTGTGTCACTACGGTGAGTATGTGTGTGTGTGTGTGTGTGTGTGTGTATGTGGGTGTGTGTGTGTGTGTGTGTGTGTGACGTGTCACTTGTGTCATCATAGTTTCAGTGTGTGTATGAGTGTAGATTGAGAGAGAATGAGAGAAAGTGAGAGAGAGTGAGTGTGTGGTTATTTGTTTGTGACTGTGTGCGTGCGTGTATGGGTGCGTGTGTGTGTGTATATGTGTGCGCGCGAGCGCGCGCGTGTGTGTGTGTGTGCAGTGTGTGGTGTGTGTGTGTGTTTATGTGTGCCGTCAGTGTCACTTGTGTCATAGTGTCAGTATGTGCATGAGTGTACGTTTGTCTGTGTGTGCGTGTGTCGTAAGAGAGAGAGAGAGAGAGAGAGAGAGAGAGAGAGAGAGAGAGAGAGAGAGAGAGAGAGAGAGAGAGAGAGAGAGAGAGAGAGAGAGAGAGAGAGAGAGAGAGAGAGAGAGAGAGAGAGAGCGACACTTCTTTGGCAATTTTGGACCAGACAGCGTCTTTATGTTTAACAGTTAGACTGTTCTGAAATTTGGACAGAATAACCGTTCTTTCGTAAAACACTTCTGTCAAGAGTACAGCAATTTCACCATCTGAAAAAGGCGCAGAACGCCCCTCTGTGTCTACTTTCTTTTTGAGCGGCACACGTGCCTTGCCATTTTCGTTGACTGCCATGTTGATAGAAACGTGCGCATGCGTATTAGTAGGGATTCCCCCAATTTCCCCGACCTTGACCTTAATACTCTCGCTGTCACTACTTTGGCGTTCAAGTCAGTTCATGCATTGTGAACAGTTAGAAAGTTGACTTCGGGAGTTCCCACTTCGAAAAGAGGCCTCTACTTCCAGTGTTTCTTACTTCTAGTTCATGCATACGGGCCCTGAAGACATCAAGCATATATCAAAACAGAATTATGCTGGAGGGGAAAGAAAACAAATATATTGCACTGATCTTTTTGATGTGTTGATCTGACTTCAGTTCCTGCACCATTTTTAACTTCCATGCATGATGTACATTCAAATCAATCAATGGTTCAGTTATAATATATCACTTATCGGTTATTTCTTGAATATCTGTTGTTCCAGTTCTAAATTTTCATAGTCTTTTACATAGATCTGTCAATATTTTTACTTACTTTTGGCAATTCTTGGAGTTTCTTTTGTGGTGATGCTGTCATCTTTTCAGCGATTGAGATGTCGGTACTTTCCCCCTGAAAAAACAACAACCATGGAATAGAAAGGGTATCTATAAATCTACAGCCGAATTTCTAACATTCAGAAATTGTTCTGTTGCAAATTTGTCGGTTCGCTGAGCTAAAATAGTGGCCGATGTGAACGAGAATTCTGCAGAAAAACGATCTGCTGATTAGCTTGAGTGCACAGCTTCGGATTTACCAGTGTGTCAGATGCTCTCGCGTTTCAAGTGTTAAAAACAAAAATAATGACGTGCCGTCCACAATCAATCTTTATTGTTGATTCACATGACTCATTTCAATCATCAGCAATGATCTTTTTGTATTGCTTTGTTTGCTTTTCACATACCTCAGCCACAAACTCCACCTCCCCTTCGAAATTCTCCTTCTTCTCCATGTGTTGAAAGACTGCACCGGAAGTAAAGTTACTGTCAAAACCTCTCGCAGCCGCAGACGGGAGTTCGAAACAGAGCCAGCGTTGGCGCGCGCGCAGAGTTGGCGATCCTGTCAAGGGATATCTATGCTTGGTCCAACGTGTGTGAATGTTTTGTGTGTGGACTGTATAGTTATCCGATTTGAACATTTTGCATTATGTATGCATTTTAATGTGCAAAAAATATTCTTGTAATTAATACTGTGGTATTTGTTGAAATGATTGTATACTTTCTTTTCCATAAACCCCAAAGGATATGGGTGGATAATTGATCTGTTATCATGCAAGAACTTTGACTTTTGCCTTCTTTTTGTAGGTTTTAGATTGTGTTTGATGATGATTATTACATAAATCCTTCAGTTCACATAATAGAACCAAATGTTCCATATTTGACTAACTGAACACGAACCCGAAAAATATTTGCTTCATACCTGAAATACAAATCTGACAACTGGCCAATATAAGGTAAGTATGTTTTTTTGTCAGGTTACTATGAACACTTTGAAAAGCAAATAGTTTTGGGATTCGTGTCCAGTTCGCAGCAGGTGTTATGTGGAAATTGTTCATAGATCTGTGTGTGGGGGAGGGGGAGGAGGAGGAAGATATAGAACCATTTGCTGCCCATTGTGATATCATACACTGAAATGAGTACAGACTGCATCCATGGTTTTTCGTGGTGTGTTTTATTCAACATAAGAAAAAAAGGTAAGTATACTGAGTACACTTGAATCGTTCAAACGGATCATGGACAATTCTGTGCTATACAGCAGTACCTCTCCTAACTCCAACAATAACAACAAACCATATGAGATTTCTTTCGTCAAAAAGTTTAATCTACTTGTGATCCATGACATTACAGTATGCTAAACAAAAAATTTAAAACAATTAAATAGAATATTTTTTTTAAATCCTTTTCACACACAAGAGCAATCTTTCCTTGTTGACTGTTGCAAGACTGACATAAGCTGCCAAAACAGAAAATTGTAACCCCATTAATCTTCAGAAACCCTTTCTGAAAGGGTGTTCACTCACAAATAAGGCCTCACTGTTGCAAATCAAATACAAACAAAACAAAATAATAAAATAAACAAAACAAAACAATAAAACATGGCATTTCAAAATCAAAAAAACTAATATTTTTTTCAGAAAAACTAAAACATAACATGATGAGATTCTCAAGCCAAAGCAACTACAATTTCAGTCGTGCATTTCAGTAAACATTACATTATCCCAAAGAGTGAAGAGTTGGTTGTTTTTTTTACTTTCTAGGTACAATACTGCCCTTTTGTAGTAATGATCACTGATAATTTCACAGAACACGTCAAGATAGATTGAAAATCAAAACGCACACACACGTCTATTTCAACATAAGAATTGGAGGCGTAAGTTGTAACCTCATTACTTTTCAGAACCCCATTCTGTTAGGGACCCTGTTAACTTTCTTGTTGACTGATGCAAGACTGACATAAGCTGACAAAACAGGAAGTACAAGTGGCTTGGCAAAATGTATCCTGTAATAAAAATGAATCTAACCTGAAAAAAACACCACTAAAGAGTGCTAGTGTCTTGTGAATAGTAGGAAACTACAAAAAAAAGGGAAAAAAAGAAAGAAACAAACAAAAAGTTACATTAAAAATAGCTTCACAGAACATAATAATAATAATAATAATAAATGAGCATTTATATAGCGCAACATCATAACTTTACAATTATGCTCTTTGCGCTTGACACATTTAAAATTCAAACACAGTTATACAAGCATTTACATCTACATTCATAGTCAGCAACGCTTGATTAAAAGCATACATACACCATCAAACATACATTACAACAGATTCTTCCACTAATTAAGTAATAAAAACATGAATAAAATAGGTAGTAAAAACAAGGAAATACCAGCTGAATACCCTTAACCTTCGCCAGCACACACATACACCCTTGCATAACCGACGATGCGGGTCGTCCATGGCCCATACTTTTTATAGAGGCCTCGAAGTGTTTATTCCTCAACCGATGGTGCGGGTCCTCCACGACCCATATTCTCCAAGAGAGTCATACATCATGTGATCATGCTTTTTTTGCGGGAAAAGTTGTGCTCCCGAGTTGCTGAGGCATGGAAGATAAAGATACACTAATTTTCTTTCTTTATTTCTGTGTTTCCTTTTCTCTGATTTCATACCTCTCTCTCTTACTCTATCTCTGTATCACTTTCTCTGCCTCTCTCTCTCTTTCTCTCTCTCTCTTTCTCTCTCTCTCTTTCTCTCACTCTATCTCTCTGTCACTTTCTCTGTCTGTCTGTCTCTCTCTCTCTCACTCTATTGCTCTATCACTTTATCTGCCTCTCTCTTTGTGTATATGTCTGTCTGTATGTCTGTCTGTCTAGCAGTGTGTCTGTGTGCTTGTCAATCTGTTTATCTGTCTCTGTCTATCGCTCTCTATCTCTCTCTCTTCATTTTCTTTTTTATTTCTGTGTTTCCTTTTCTCTGATTTCATACCTCTCTCTCTTACTCTATCTCTGTATCACTTTCTCTGCCTCTCTCTCTCTCTCTCTCTCTCTCTCTCTCTCTCTCTCTCTCTCTCTCTCTCAGTCTCGCTCTCTCTCTCTCTCTCTCGCTCTCTCTCTCCCTCTCTCTCTCTATCATTTTCGCTCCAGATTGATAGTCCTTGGCTGACCAGCTGCTCGCCCAAAATAAGGGATACCCTTCAATGGAAAGTTGGACTGAGAATCTGCCACCCAGAAGACTGTTATGCCATATTTATCCGGCTTGGATGGCAGGTACTGCAGAAAGCTGCAGCGTCCCCTAAAGAGCACCAGCTGCTCGTCCACAGTCACATAGCAGCCTGGGACATAATGTTGGGACAAGTTCTTCATGAACTAGTCCCACATGTCACGGAACGGTGCAAATATGTCTCTCTGCCTTCTGGCAGTTCTAGTTGATTTGTCGTCAAAACGCAAATGTTTCATGAGCAGCTGGAAGCGTCTCCTGCTCATGCATGCATGCTCTGATCATAGTGAAACCATTCACAGAGTCCAACAATGTGTCAGTGTTGACTGTTCACAAAGCCTGGTTTTCTGGTACCCAGAAAGAGAAGCATACCAATGAGACCTTCACATTCAACTGTGTCCATTGGCTCCCACTTCTCCTTCAAGATCCGGGAACCTTCAATGTTTGTAAACTGGACAATGTCACTTATCATTTTGTCATTTACAAACAGCCTGTAAGCATCACGTGGACTGTTAGCATGCTGACAACCAACAGCCTGATTGCCAGAAACCCTGAAAACATTTCTGGCAAGGGTCTTTGCCTTGTTGGGGTTTGGATTCCTGCTCCATTTTGTCCCATTCTTGGCAGTTTCACCCGTGAATGTTGTGGCAGTCTGGCCCCTTCCCCCGAAGAATCAGACTCCTCATTGGGTGTGCCACTATCTGCTGGTGCAGGCGGCTCCTCTTCACTCGTCTCGTCATCTACACTGACAACCCTTCTTCTGTGTCCGAGCCTGCATCTGCATCCACATCTTGCGCTGAAACAAACATTACCAAACTGATAATGCAACAGATGAAAAGAAAACAACTGCTCAAGAAACTATTCAGAAATTCCGGACTCCCTCTCTCTCTCTCTCTCTCTCTCTCTCTCTCTCTCTCTCTCTCTCTCTCTCTCTCTCTCTCTCTCTCTCTCTCTCTCTCTCTCTCTCTCTCTCTCTCTCTCTCTCAGCTTCTGGTATTGATGAAATACCAGCAGAATTTCTAAAAGCAGCTGAGGATATTGTTGCCCCTTTTCTCACTAAGTTCTTTAACCGTGTTTATGACACTGGTGTGTTTCCTAAACAATGGAGTCAGTCCGTGATAGTTCCTTTACTGAAAAAGGGTGATGTAAATAATCCTGGAAATTATAGGGGCATTTCCCTCCTGAGTATTGTTATTATGCCATGAAAACACGTGATGAAGAAATTTCAAACAGGCAATTGTTGCTATGACTGATACTTTGAGACAACATTTGTAAATTTTCGTGCCACGATATATATTTTTCTTGTTCCTGTACAACCATGAAATTTTGTTGTGGATTTTTATTCCTATTTTTTCCTGTGTCTTTTGTAAACCCCCATGCGTATATGCCGGTGGCCTCGCATTAAATTTCCTGAGTTCCTGAGTTCCTGAGTTCTCTCTCTCTCTCTCTCTCTCTCTTTCTCTCTCTCTCTCTCTGTGTATCACACATACAAACAAAGACACAAAAACACAGACCTCTCACTCGTAAACACATTGCATGTACATGCACACAGAAAGCAATGCAAAAATTATAAAATAAAACCAGTGCAAATAAACCAGATGATCGTGCATAGTGATAAGCACACCGGCCGATATACACAACATAAACAAGAGAGAGAGAGAGAGAGAGAGAGAGAGAGAGAGAGGAGGGGGGTGTTAGTGGTTTGTAATATCATGCATATGGGGGGATGGGCGGTTCTATCACTCACACAGGCCCTCATCCTCAAAAGCGCCGCCTTCTGCTACTGCCAAAGCCTCAAATATGTTTGGTCTCTCCTGCGCATCTGCAACCAAAGACACAGGCCATTAATTTCATGAACAGATTGTCTCAAGGACTGGCCTCCAAGTTTGATCGAGCAAACAAGAATAAGAAGAAGATATCGATTTTCTATTACTTTCACCATGAGACGATAAACAACATTGACTAACAATATCACGACACCATTACATACCACTGTGTATACAAACAAATGGATGAAAATACAAGACCAAAGTTAAAAGAAACAGTAATAATAATGATAATAATGAATAACAATGAATTTTATTTATAATGCGCCTTTCCTCATAGAAAAACAAGCTCATTGCACATTTAATACAGAAAACTTTTTTTTTTAAGTAATAAGACAAGACTTAAAATCATTACAGACAGCAATTTGTGAGAACACAGAATAAATATGTAAAACAGTATGTACATTCAATGGCCAACCGGATAGAACAAGTTACACACACACGCACGCACACACACACACACACACACTCACACCCACACACACACACACACACACACACACACACCATTACATTGCATTACAACAACAACAACGACTCACCTTTTCTGCTCTCCATCCTTGCAGTTACAAGATGTTGCTGCTCTTTGGAAGTGAAGAATGACAAATATAATCATGCAGCCGAAGAGTGGCAGTGATGCGATTGTCTAAGTGGCTCAAGGAGGCGTCCAGTTCTCGTAATTTCAAAAGTGACTGATTCTCAGAATTTCAAGACCGAAACAAAAGCGACTGATTCTCAGAATTTCAAAACCAACCCAAAGGCAACTGGTTCTCAGAATGTCAATACCAAAACGAAAGCGATTGGTTCTCAGACTTTCAAACAAAATGTGTTTATCCAGAACAAGCAGGCGTATGTTTTTTGCCAACAGTTCTTGTATAGGCCTGTATTGTCAGGAAAAGTATAAACAACACTCTGCCAAGAGCTACTTTGTACAGTATGGGTCGTGGATGACCCGCATCATCGGGAGAAGAATAATCAGCTGTTTACCTCTTTGAACATCATGGGCCCTGTGCGACCCGCGCTGTCGGTTAAGGAATAGTCACGTAGGGCACTCTTTAATATATATGGGTCCTCCACGACCCGTATCGTCGTGAGTGTTATAATCAAATTAACACCGTAATTACCTAATTACCACTTCACCTAGATTAGCGTCCTCATGTGTGCATGTGCACAACCAGGTGATCAACAATTACATAAAGTTTCATTGATTTCTGTTCAGTAGTTTAGGAGAAATCTTTGGTTTATTGTGTCTCTGGGTCCTGGAAGACCCATGGTCAAAGGTAAAGGTTAATCAAACAGAACATGTTATTAATACTGAAAAACAGCCCTAAATGTGTATACACATTATCACATTATCACTAAAAACATAAGATTGATTGAAGTTTATTTAAAAAAAGAAACACCCATGCAAAAAAATGTCAGCATAGAAATTGGATGCATGACTGTAACATTTTTTTTCACAAACCCATTCTGGCCGAGTGTTCACTTGAATGTACACCCTTATTGTAGCAAATCAAACAAATACACCAAAAAAACCTTAAAATAAGATTTTTGCTGACCGCTGAACACTTTATTACGAGACAACAACCATGCAACACAAAAACCACCCTTGGCATCACAAATGACATTCTATCCCAATCACTATCCTACCACTGATCCTCCAGTTGTGGTCTCACACATAACCTTTTTTCAACTGGGCGATCGCAGTTAGGATACCAATCCAAATAACCGTTACAGTTATGCTGGGCCAATTATACTTTGTCAATGCAATTACAAAAGTGATGATCAGCAATTCGCTCTACTATGCCAAGGGAGGTAAGTTGAAGACACAAGAGGTATGAACAGTTCAATTCACATTTATTCATGTTTTCCACATGTTGCAATCTTTGTATTATACATATTTGGCATATGAATGGGCACGGATAGGTAGCAGATAGACATGGTTAAAGTGAACACTATTAGCAACCCCTTCCCCCCCAGTTAGCTGGCCCCAGATTGACTGACCAGCAACAGGTCTTTCTGACCATCCTAGCACTACCTCAGCTAGCATGTGGGTGATGTAAACCAACCCAGTGCTTTCTTTAGGCATACATGCTGCTGCTTTTGTAAGTGCGCTGCTCCCAGCTCCTCACAGAGGAATTCTAGGCTTTCAGGCTATCTGGAGGTGACAGGACCCCGAACCGCACCACATCCCGTGGCTTGTTAGGGCTCACACTGGGGTCCTGCAGTACAGCTACGAAAAGCTCTAAAAAGGTTACATTTTCACTAGAAATTACATGTTTTAAAACTTTAACAAACTGAAATAGACAGACATGTAAAGTGTTCCCCTTTTCCATGCCTATCTTCCGCCATTCGTGCCGAGCAGACAACATACACACACGCGCGCACGCAAAAAACATGATGATACGCTAAAGGACGACAAATTATACATTTCTACAACACGTGTTAAAGCAATTAAGTAAATATTACCACCAAGACAAGACAAAGGGGATGGTGGGTGGGCTTTTTCATTCAAACTATGCATATTTATCCAAATGAGTGTTAAACTAAGTACGCGACTATTACACATTACTACATGACAAAGGGGATGGAGGGTGGGCTTTTTCCTTGTAGCAAATTCGTTTAGCGTTGTTCTCTGTGTAGACTCAGGATCCGAAGAGGCTAAAGCTAGACTCTTCCCACGTGACACTGAGTCTGCATACAACTGAACCGTTTAGGGATAAGTGTGTTCTTTAGCCTCCATCGAATGTTAGGCTAAAAGATGGTTGTAGCTCGTCATAAAATCATTTATGGCAGAAGCCGAAATGTATTTATTACGAGACAACAACCATGCAACACAAAAACCACCCTTGGCATCACAAATGACATTCTATCCCAATCACTATCCTACCACTGATCCTCCAGTTGTGGTCTCACACATAACCTTTTTTCAACTGGGCGATCGCAGTTAGGATACCAATCCAAATAACCGTTACAGTTATGCTGGGCCAATTATACTTTGTCAATGCAATTACAAAAGTGATGATCAGCAATTCGCTCTACTATGCCAAGGGAGGTAAGTTGAAGACACAAGAGGTATGAACAGTTCAATTCACATTTATTCATGTTTTCCACATGTTGCAATCTTTGTATTATACATATTTGGCATATGAATGGGCACGGATAGGTAGCAGATAGACATGGTTAAAGTGAACACTATTAGCAACCCCTTCCCCCCCAGTTAGCTGGCCCCAGATTGACTGACCAGCAACAGGTCTTTCTGACCATCCTAGCACTACCTCAGCTAGCATGTGGGTGATGTAAACCAACCCAGTGCTTTCTTTAGGCATACATGCTGCTGCTTTTGTAAGTGCGCTGCTCCCAGCTCCTCACAGAGGAATTCTAGGCTTTCAGGCTATCTGGAGGTGACAGGACCCCGAACCGCACCACATCCCGTGGCTTGTTAGGGCTCACACTGGGGTCCTGCAGTACAGCTACGAAAAGCTCTAAAAAGGTTACATTTTCACTAGAAATTACATGTTTTAAAACTTTAACAAACTGAAATAGACAGACATGTAAAGTGTTCCCCTTTTCCATGCCTATCTTCCGCCACCAAACAGCTATTCTATAGATGTTTTTCGCCAATCCGTACCCATTCCAGCCCCCTTTTAGCCTAAAATCATAGCTGTTAATTGCAGTTCAAAGTCAGCTTTGAACTGGTCCAGCCCCTTGGTGCTCAAATGCACCCCATCTTCGGCAAGGTAGCTGTGGTCAAAATTTGGGTGGTAAACAATCCGTCCCTTTTCTTTCTCTTGCATAATGCGGCCTCTCGCCTTTCGGTTTAATTTTTTATTTTTTATTTTTTTTTTATTTTTTTTGTTGCGGGAATTTTCTCCCCCGTTGGAAAAGCTTTCATGTCTCCACGAATTTCGCGGGAGCATGTCCGACCAGACAACGGTCGCCTTCGGGCAAAAAGCCCTAACAAAGCATACCAGTTCATCGAGTTCCTCACGCCAGTGCTTCTGGTCAACCCGGCACACGTCGTTCCCTCCGACATGGAGTACCACATAGCTCGGTGAGGGGGCGTCCTCCAGTGCTTCAATCAGCTTGGCCCGAGCCCTGGGAAACCCAAGGCCGGAATTCCCAGCCCACACCACCGGCAGCGGTAGCTGAAGCCCAGTGCCTTTTGTACTGCAGAACTGCTGCAGCCTGACCACCAGACTTGATCCCAGGATAAGGACTCCTGGAACTACGATAGAGAAGGTGGATTAGGACTAAAACATGAACTCATTTCTATACATGTACCTTTTGTCGTCACTACTTGGAGGTGACCACCTTCCAAAGCAGTAACTCTGAAATATTAAAGAAAAACACAAAGTAAAAAACAAACGCTGCAGCGGTGTGAACCAGCCTCATACAAAACACACAAAATCTTTTGGCGGTGAAAACCTGGCCACTATTCTAAAGCCGAAATGTGTTTATGACAATACCAACAACCATGCAACACAAATATCCCCCCTCATACTAAGGGGGGATAATAAATAAAAACACAAGGCTTATGATCAGATAAGCATGGTTAGGGGGGTAACTGCTTTATCATGAAATTCAACCCCTCCTTAGGGGGGAAACTGCTTAATCATGAAATTGAATCCCTCAGACCCGGCCACGGGGTAGACAACCCCCCGTGGTTACGCTAGCCACATCCCGTGGTTCGCTTGGGCTCACATTGTGGACCCTGCCTAAGTCAGGTAAAATTCACCAAAATACAACAGAATGCAGTGTCCCCCTTTACCATGCTTATCTCCCGCCACATACAGCTATGCAATAGATGTTCCGCCAATCCTTAACACCAATTCAATCCTTGAGTCTCTGAAAAGTGATAGGTTTCCTTTGATCCTGTCGTCTATCCAGCTTAGCCATGCCCTGCAATAACTTCTTCAACAGGAAATGCTCTGTGGGGTCATCCCATCCATTCAGCTTGTGTTTTGCACCAATCCCAGCCAAGTAGGTGCGAGCCGTTGTATGGGCCCTTCCCGTTAGTGAGAGATGGGCAGCAAAATGAATAACATGCTGTGACGGTACAGGCCATTCATATGAGTGCCATTCATAGCTGCTGTGGTGGCTGCCCCGATGCGGAATGAGTGGGAGGTGAATCTGTTCACCTCCCAGCCCAGTGCTTTCGCCCCACTTTTCAGAATGGCCTGGAACTGGTAGCGGCTTAGAGGCGCGCCATCAAAATGCTTGAAGAGCAGCCCTGACCCGCTGGGTCTGACTTGTAGATAAGCCTGCATGGCCAATACTGGGCAGGCTTCCGGATGCCTCTCTGCGACGCTCTACTTTGTCTGCGGCAATGGGCAATAGGGGCTCCTAAATCGCAAAAAGTTGATAGCATACTGTCCAACATTGCTTGAGCTTGCTCCTCGAAGCACCACCCCCACGAAATTCATCCAAGTAGTGGATTACATCACAGGAGAAGTTAGCTTGTTTCATGCACCACTCTAGAAAGGTACTAAATTTCTCAAAAAGGGGGGGGGGCACGAGCTAGAACATCCAAATGGCAGTGCCTTGTCAACAAAGAACATGCCTTCGACCAACATGCCCATCAATCCAAAATCTAAAGGGTGTAAAGGAAGGAGTCTGAATGCAGACTTGATATCCATTCATACATGTTACTGCATCAAAAGTTGTGTATTGTACGGCGCATAGCTTAGCTGATATACCTCCGTTAACCGAACTATCCTCATGAGGTTATGAAAGATCAAATATCAGTCTGTGTTCTCCTGGTGTAAACTTCCACCAACCCCACAGGGGAGACAATCAAGTCTTTCATGCTTTCTTTCTCCCTGATATGGTATCCTAAACCCTGGCTAAAATCCTTCCCTAAGAACCTGAGCATCAGCTTGATTGGGGTACTGTTCTAATGTATGAACTAACTTCACCAGGCAGATGGGCGAGGTGGCTAAGCCATCTAAGCCCTGGCTTGGAGGGGTGTCAACCGCCTCGCAGCTACTTTTGTCCGTTACCAAAGTGAAAGGGCTGCCCAGAGCCTGATTCTCCCTTTTCAGCGCTTTGCCCCTGCTGACTTGCTACAACCAGCTCTAAAATGTTCTATTACGCCCACATAATGCCTCATATAAACTTCGCATCGACACTTTGGGATAACTGCGGTGATGTTCATTTAAAGAGACTCAATTCCCTGCATCGCCGAGCTGCAAAACTTATTCTGCATGGTTTGAATAGGTCCACGGATGATAAACTAAAGCTCTTGAATTTCCTCCCCTTGAAAGATCAGTTGACGTTAAACGAGACTGTGTTCATGTATAAAATTCTAAATGACGACTGTCCTAAATATTTGCAATCACATTTCAAACATGCCTAAAGGGGTATGGGTCCCAAAAATTCGTCCCTCCTATACCTCGCATAGACCTCTACAAATCGAGCTTAGCCTTCTCGGGAGCGTTTCTCTGGAACTCCTTCCCCCAACAGATAAGAAATGCAACTTCAGTGAAAGTGTTTAGGAGACAGTCACGTTCACACATCATTCGTGAATGAAATGTCTTGTTCGATTGTTATTTTATTAAGCATTTTGTACTAGTGTTAACGGATGTGTACCTGATCGGAGCAACTTTATTCCCAATGAAAGGTATAACTATGTCAATGTAATTTTGTGTGCTCCTTATGTAATTCCTTAAATGCACATTGTGTTGCATTCCATACAATGTATTTCTGTATTTTATATGATTGAATTCATATTTGTAATGTGCGTCTGTCTTTATATAAATAAATAAATCCCTGCGCCTTGAATATGTGCGCAATATAAATTGCATAAAATAAGAATTAAAAATTAAAATAAATCCCTGCGCTTAGAACTGTACCCACGGAATACGCGCGATATAAGCCTCATATTGATTGATTGATATGTGTTGTATAAAGGACAGGTTGGAAGAATAGGCTTTGCCTAAAACCTTTATCCTTTTGTAATAAAGTTCTGAGCCTGAGTCTAACGCCCTAATCCTGGCTTCAAAATCTTGTCTAGCCTGATTGGCCGCCACCTCTAGGGATTTTAACCTGTTAACGAAGCCCGCATCAGTACCTTGCTGTTGTTGAGGTTCTTGTCTGCTGGCGTGCTCCGCCTCTTCAAACCAGGCCCCCTGGCTGTCACTGTCACTGCTGGGCACGTGGGAAGACGCAGCTGCGGTCCCTGTCCGGCGCTGTATTTTGTTCTCAGCCTCCCTCGGCAGCTCCTCCTGTGGACTTGTCGGTCTCTTCCCCTGGGTTGCTCTAGGAGGTCGGCCTCCCGAACATGTTGTTACCTGATCAACTAAGTAACTGTTACACAATTAGTATATTATTATTAACATTGTTATCAGTTGTTGCCCTGCCTACTCGGCTTGCTTGTTATTCCTGCTGTTGGGTGAACTTCTAATTTTTGTTAGTGCTACTGCAACGCCACTAGTATTGCTAACATTTGCACTCCAAAGCTAGTGATTCAACACCAAATAAACAAAGGGAAGTAATCGCTCTTTATGCATGCATACGCATGTGTTATGGGGTAAGCGAGAGTAACGGAACCTTATCCCGGCACCTGAGAGAATCACAAGCATTGAAATGAACAAGCTACTTTCATCCTCAATGAATATTCGATGGAATTGATTACTTCCGAATTTCTCGTTCGAACTTGGGCAGGTAAGCTTGTTAGCTTTGGGGTGAAACTCGCCACTCTAAAAGCAACCCGATTCCACTGCTTGTTCAAAGTAGGTCGCATGACTCATCACGCGCGTGCACAGTGTAAACTCATGCTGCTGGAAGCTTACTGCTATTTTTAGCTCGTTACGACATTCACTGATTCAGGAGGAATAAGTTCGAAAACGTTGCCCGACGGCAGCACTGTCCCCAACTAAAGGTAGCAGATTAAAGAGTTCCTCTAGTGTAGCGATAGGCGATATCCTCCAGCGCAAAATCCCTTCCAGCGCTGTGGCTGTTAATTGTTAGTGCCAGCCCCCGTTCTGCCATCCCGGGAACAAAGGAAACCGGTCTTCTGTCGACCCACGCTTCCGATCGATTAAGTTAAAGTCATTAATCTACTGACAAAATTCACGATTCTTTCACCTAATAAACTTAAGACTACTAAAGATAAAAGAGAGTAAAATTGAAACCCTGATCGTCGCTTGCGGATGCTTGGTCGTCTTTTTACATTTAGTCAAGTTTTGACTAAATGTTTTAACGTAGAGGGGGGAATCGAGACGAGGGTCGCGGTGTATGTGCGTGTGTGTGTGTGTGTGTGTGTGTGTGTGTGTGTGTGTGTAGAGCGATTCAGACTAAACTACTGGACCGATCTTTATGAAATTTGACATGAGAGTTCCTGGGTATGAAATCCCCATACGTTTTTTTCATTTTTTTGATAAATGTCTTTGATGACGTCATATCCGGCTTTTCGTGAAAGTTGAGGCGGCACTGTCACGCCCTCATTTTTCAACCAAATTGGTTGAAATTTTGGTCAAGTAATCTTCGACAAAGCCCGGACTTCGGTATTGCATTTCAGCTTGGTGGCTTAAAAATTAATTAATGACTTTGGTCATTAAAAATCTGAAAATTGTAAAAAAAAATAAAAATTTATTAAACGATCCAAATTTACGTTCATCTTATTTTCCATCATTTTCTGATTCCAAAAACATATTAATATGTTATATTTGGATTAAAAACAAGCTCTGAAAATTAAATATATAAAAATCATTATCAAAATTAAATGTTCGAACTCAATTTAAAAACACTTTCATCTTATTCCTTGTCGGTTCCTGATTCCAAAAACATATAGATATGATATGTTTGGATTAAAAACACGCTCAGAAAGTTAAAACAAAGAGAGGTACAGAAAAGCGTGCTATCCTTCTTAGAGGGCCCCAAAGGGGGGGTATCATCACGATCACAGGAAGGGAAATTTTAGCTTTCACGATCACAGTTACCTGGATTTTTTTTTCACGATCACGAACACCAGTGGCAAATCACGGTCACGGTAAAGGTTGCAGGTACAGAAAGCACGTGTCAAAGTAAACACAACCACACAGTTATTCGCTCCTCTGGATCTATTGTTTATTTAACACAAAGTGACAACTGTTGCACTTTTTAATTATTTTTTTAATTCTCTTTCATTCACACATAGAAATACATATCATGATTTGTAATCAGTTACAAGAATGTTGTTTTCATTGTTTTTTCTCTCGCTCTCTCTCTCTCTCATACAGACACTCCCAGGAATATGACTCCAGGGCAGTTAAGCCAGAGGCGGGGGGGGGGGGGGGGGGGGGGGGGGGAGGCTACAACCTGGGGTCCAGGGGTAGACCTTATGGGGTACATGGGCAAGGCCCCCCAGAAGCTGAAGAGTTTTAGCTATTTTATGAACAATTTATGGCTTATCCTTGATTTTAAACATGAACAACTGGTGTCAGCAGCCACTCATTATTTCTTTTAAAGTTAGCATTATTTTTTTTTGACAGCCGGGGGGGGGGGTTCCGGAACCCCTGTAACCCCCCCCCCCTAATCCGCCCCTGCACTCATACACATTCAACTCCCACACCCTCACTCACACACATGAATATATATACTTGCACAATTTCACATTTCCAGAGCTAAATCTTTTAAACCCATTTTCTCAAAAACTATTGGGTGGATTGAAATTAAAGTACATGTATGTGTGATGGTAGAGTCTATAATAACAAAATCCCCAACGAACATGACTTTGATCGACTTCGACATGAGGATCAAGTGACCCAAACTGGCACGTCTCCCCGCCATAGTTCCTGGATTTAACCCATTGTTGATAAGTTTACAGGCGCTAAAATAAATCCAAGCTTAATGCAAAGAAGCGACAATTAGAATCTATGCCAAGCGTGTCTACGTTGCTGGGATGAAAAACACATTTCTAGTTTCGGTTTTGGCTACACGCAGACTCGATCAGACTCGAGCCAGTCGAGGTCACACTGAGCGAGTGACAGCCGGACGTGGCAATGTCGACAATGTCAATGATCTCAATCAAACTCAAAGATCTTGAACAAATTTCAAGATCTTTAATTGCCTACATTCAGAACAGTTATAGAGCATCATAGACAGGGCCGGACTAGGGGGGGGGGGTTACAGGGGTTGCGCAACCCCCCCCCCTCCCTGGCTTAAACATGTACCTCCCAAACGCTTTTTTTTTGGGGGGGGAGGGAGGGGGTGGGGGTGGTTGCATCTGGAGCATCATGAAATCCGAGGAGA
The DNA here is from genome assembly GCF_037325665.1 of Littorina saxatilis. Taxonomy (NCBI): domain Eukaryota; kingdom Metazoa; phylum Mollusca; class Gastropoda; order Littorinimorpha; family Littorinidae; genus Littorina; species Littorina saxatilis. Next base: position 32,986 of record NW_027127390.1, read on the forward strand.
AATCGCACCTCTCACCCCCTTTCGAAAGACATTTTTCTTCAACGATTTTTGTTATGAAAAGTATGAGTCCTTACATTACAATCTCAATTCTTCTTCATTGCCTATACAGCTTGCTGTCGAATTTACCTTTTTCGTTCAAGGAGAGGCTTCCTTTCCCTCCAGAAACATCCAAAAACGTTCAGCTTGAAGGGGGCTTTGCCCCCTTGCAACCCCCACCAAGGGGCTTTGCCCCCTGGACCCCTATCCTGTAACCCCCCCCCCCTAGTACAAACCTAGTCCGGCCCTGAATAGATCAACATACTTTGACATTTCGTCTTCGGATCGAAAAGACGGACCCGTAGCCTGATTTTTCCATCAAGGAAGGCATTCTCGCCGCCTGCTTTGGTCTGGTTTGAATCCACAAAATATAACAGAAGTTCGATGACAGTACCGCTGCACGCCATTTTTGATCTTCGAATTCGAATTTGACTGAATGTACTCAAAAGGCTTTAGCACGAAGCCCTTCCATTGGATGAAGTTTGGCAGACTTTTGCAATTCGCCTTCTGATTGGATCTCCTTTTTTGTGTGATTGGTTCTCTTAAAGAGAAGCAATCGCTGTCAAAATCATATTTCTGAATGTGTTGTTGCTTCCCTTCAATCAGGATTGGCTCCTTGACGAATAGAGGATCATAGAGTGATACAGCTGTGAAAAATGTACGTTGAAAATAAAATGCTTTGCAATAATGCCCATCACGATCACGAAAACAAATGACGATCACGATCACGAGACTTGATTTTTTTGTCATCACGGATCACGGGCAAAGTCCCATCACGATCACAGAAATTGAAATTTCGGCAATCACGGTCACAGAAAGGTCAAATAACGCCAATCACGATCACGATTTTAAACCCTTTGGGGCCCTCTTCTTAGCGCAACTACTACCCCGCTCTTCTTGTCAATTTCACTGCCTTTGCCATGAGCGGTGGACTGACGATGCTACGTAACGAGTATACGGTCTTGCTGAAAAATGGCATTGCGTTCAGTTTCATTCTGTGAGTTCGACAGCTACTTGACTAAATGTTGTATTTTCGCCTTACGCGACTTGTTTCTTTTTCCTTGTAGCAAATTCGTTTAGCGTTGTTCTCTGTGTAGACTCAGGATCCGAAGAGGCTAAAGCTAGACTCTTCCCACGTGACACTGAGTCTGCATACAACTGAACCGTTTAGGGATAAGTGTGTTCTTTAGCCTCCATCGAATGTTAGGCTAAAAGATGGTTGTAGCTCGTCATAAAATCATTTATGGCAGAAGCCGAAATGTATTTAGTTACATATTTTCAAACAGCAAAGAAACATTACATAAATATAGTTAATTTTAAACAGATTTTCCCCTCACAGTATTACGATAGGAGATTTTCCCGCCAAGACGTGTGACACAGTCCTTCAAAATAAAATAGTGAAAATGATATTTCAGCAAAATTCTAGCTAAAATATAACACAGCGAGATGTTCAAGCCAAGTCAACTGAAATGTAAGTTTTGCATTTCAACCGTACATATCCCAAAGGGTGAAGAGTTGTGTTTTCTTTTCTTACTTTCTATGTACAATACTGCCCTTAATAAGTATTACAAATAATTTCACAGAAAAAAAGCTGGATAAAATCAAAACTGCATACTAACGTCTATTTTAACATGAAAATAGGATGCAGAAATTGTAACCCCATTGACGGGCGCTGTGGCGGGGTGGTAAGACGTCGGCCTCTTAATCGGAAGGTCGAGGGTTCGAATCCCGGCCGCGGCCGCCTGGTGGGTTAAGTGTGGAGATTTTTCCGATCTCCCAGGTCAACTTATGTGCAGACCTGCTAGTGGCTTATCCCCCTTCGTGTGTACACGCAAGCACAAGACCAAGTGCGCACGGAAAAGATCCTGTAATCCATGTCAGAGTTCGGTGGGTTATAGAAACACGAAAATACCCAGCATGCTTCCTCCGAAAGCGGCGTATGGCTACCTTAATGGCGGGGTAAAAACGGTCATACACGTAACATTCCACTTGTGCAAAAACACGAGTGTACGTGGGAGTTTCAGCCCACGAACGCAGAAGAAGAAGAAGAAGAAAGTAACCCCATTATTTTTCAGAAACCCATTCTGACAGGGTGTTCACTCAAATAAATCTAATTGTAGCAAATCAAATAATAAACAAAGCAAAATGATAACACAAACAAAACAAAAATCAAAGAAACTAATATTTCAGCAAAATTCTAGCTTACAAATAACATGCTGAGATTCTCAAGGCAAAGCAACTAAAATTTAAGTCATGCATTTTAGTGAACATTACAATCATACTCTCTCAGTTTTTTTTTTTACATTAGAGACTTTAAGAAGGGCTACCACATTCATATGGTTGGCATTTTCGTGGTTGCAAAAGACACTCGGCGGGGGAACACCATGTGTCGCTAGTACAGCGGTTAAGAGGACAGAAGAATTTTGTTTCGCTGGTCGCACCGGTTCAGAAGTGTCGATCAGATAATACCAGCTGCCTCACTTCTGCTGAAACGCATCAGATACTCAGGCCACAACTCAACACATCATAAACTTTAACTGCTTCATGCATTTTTCTCCTCTAGGCGGCTTGACCAGCCAACTGAAAAGTTGAGTCGGCCTGATGTTTGGGTCGCCATCTTGAAATTTCTTTCGTCTGCTCAGTCACTCACTTACCCAATTCAAGCCTGCTTTACGGCTTTTTAAACTTGATTTTTAAAAACATTTCAATGATAAATCGCGCCTAAAGATGTCAGAGCATACATCGATTACACAAGGTAGGCATATTTTATGACTATTCGAATATAAAACGCGACCGAAGTCACTTTCGTCAGAATGACCAATTCTACGAATTTCGTTTCTCTTGGCGAAGCGAATTTCTGTTCGTAGAGATCGGAAGTCACGTGTACTCAAAAAGGTGTGACGTTTTACAACCGAAAATGCCAACGAAACGAATGTGGTAGTGCTTCTTAATCTCTCTATTATCCCAAAGAGTGAAGAGAAGTCTTTTTACTTTCTATGTACAAACCTGCCCTTTTGTAATAGTAATTACTTTTAATTTCTGAGAAATTAAAAATTAAAACATACACACACGCCTTGTTCAACACAAGAATTGGAGGCATAAATTGTAACCTCATTATTTTTCAGAAACCCATTCTATTAGGGTGTTCCCTGGAATACTGCCTCATTGTAGCAAATCAAATACAAAAATAAAAATAACCCACTTAAAATAAGATTTTTGCCGACAGCTTAACACTTTAGCCACACTGTGAAAAACCAATCAAAGAAATAGCATAAAAAGAGCTTTTCAACAGAATTTGCCCTAATAGATAAAGATTGAATTTTTTTTTCAAATTAAGACTCCTCATTAGAGGTGTGTCACAGTCTGTCAAAATCAAATCAAAGAAAACAATATTCCAGGAAAATGCTAGATTAAATATGGCATGATGAGATTTGCAAGCCAAATCAACTTTCTTTTTTGATGTACAATGTCGTGACTTTCATAATTATTATAACATAAGAATGTAAGATTTAATAAAACCTGCAGATGTGAAGTGTTGTTTTTGGTGTTTGTTTTTTCTCAACATGGGATTGTGTTTACAGCCAACAATTTTGACAAACCTACCAATCCATACTTTCAGTTTCCTTTATGCCATGTGGCAGAAATACCAGCTGCAAACCAAGATGATGTAAGCTGCCTCTACAAATACAGAGTAAGGCCTTTAATCTCAACTCAAAAGTTTTCCCTAGAGCTGACCCTTCACCAGTTAGCGCTCTCAAGAGATCAGTCTCTCATTTGCAACTTCTGACCATTATGGGTACCTACTTTGACCTTATTTGCTTGAGACGATTGTAGACACAGTATTTAATGTCCTTCCAGGATCTGTGCTTTAGAACACTACTTTCTGCCTGTTTGAATCTTTCTGCTTCAAGTTTTTGCGGGACTTTATTCATTGAAAAACATGCAGCCAAATGTTTCTCAACTGCAGCAATTTCCTCTTTTTTCCAAGGCATTTTCTTCTGATTTTTTGTTCCATCAGGCCTTCTCTTCTGAGTCAGTGTTTTACCCCCTTTAGCTGATGTACTGGTAGCTGGGGCGATGGTAAGGGAAACATCACCAACGGATGCACAAGCTCCAGCTGTATTTTCATTTGTCTGTCAGACAACAGCTTGGAGCCCCGTTCACCCTCCACGCCAGGCCCAACTTGATCCTCGTAATCATCGTCACCTGAAAAGAAATAAATCATATTTTTCAGATAACTTTTCTTTTCATCCTGATAACAATGTCACCATGGAACCCCTACAATTGACTACACTACATGGATTAAGGGCAGAGGTGGCACGGAATTTTGATCCAAAATGGTCCCATGATGTGATTTGGGTTTTTATCATTTTTAGGCAGTTTGAACACCCTAGAATAACTGCATGTTTATTTTGTCAATTTCATCCTCTTTTTTCAATAAAGTGATGATTTGCAAAGTGAGTGAATGCTAAAAATATGCAGACTTATAACAAAAATCGATTTTTTTCATGGCAGAGCAGCAGCAACATGTCGATGAGTTTGTCAAAGTTATTGCATGCAGCGTACTCAGCGGGAATTTCCGTTTGTTGACGATGTCACAGTCATGGAAATAAAGCCCGTTTGTGTCCCTCAACGGCCGCAACACAAGAGCTGGCGAAGGCTACTTTCACTTGCAAAATGTTCCATATTTGGAAAGTGACCTTTACCTTTGAAAATCTATTCGCTGATTGGTCATTTCCAATAACTTTCAGCCGGGAAGTAGTTCTGCGCATTCGCGCGCACCACATCCGCATAAACACGCGAACCTTATTTCGAATCGGTTCGACGTCTCAAACAGCGATATTTCTCCCAACTCGGCCTCTAAAAGATAAATTCGGCGGGTGTCTATCATGCAAGAGGCAGGGGAAGTTACAACTTGCGGCAGATCGAGCAACGAAGAAAAATAAGCTAGCGGTCGGTGTGAATGTCGAGTCCACGACGCCTGAATAACAGGTACTGAGGTAGGACGTCAGGCCTTGTTTATCTCACATAAACTCCACCTTGACTGTCCCAGTTACATCCTAAAGTACTGCTAATCGAACTTCGGACCCATCTCCCACTCATGTATCTCATTCTTGGTGAAACAATGATATTTTGACTTAGATATTTGCTTCGTTGCAAAATCCAACTTTTCTCATTCAAGGAATGCAACAACTAGGTGCATTTTCCGGTGAATCAAATGTTGGGCTAAATCTTTTGGATTTCATCCCGACTCTATTTCACCAATAAGAAATGTATATACTTTTCTCCCTCTAGATCATTGAATCCCTTGAAATTGTCAGGGAAACATTATGTCTAGAGTTTATTTTGGCAGAAGCCCGACTGACGTCCTGCCTAAAGGCAAAGTTCCATGAGTTTTGGAAAAAATAATGCTTACTTCGAAGCAATTTCCGATCAAAAATCGGCCACTTTTTGTGCAATGGAAACAAGAATTAGCAGAAACCGATATGTCTGCTCCTGCGATAAAACTGAGAACATCAAGAGTAGCAAGTAAAATTCCACACGCCTTTTTTCCAGCTGATCATAATCATTGTACTTGATGTTTCATTGAGTGTTATAGCAACAGTCTGATGTCCATATGTGCAACTTTGGACTGATAGGGGATTGTGAAGAGCACTTGGAGTATAAGAAAATGCCAGTGAAAAGTACCCGCATGCACACATACTCTTGGTTTGTCAATCTGTCTTCACTGTGCGCAGCAAAACACTTCACAAACTTTCAAATGCAATTTTCTCAGAATGTGATTTTCAAGGACGGTAACCACACGGCGATGATCTTCACATCCCATCTACTTGTGGTAGACTACTAATTTTTTTCCCCCAAGCATTTTTACCCATTAAAAGATCCACAGGCAAAAAAATTGCACAAAAGAGTCTTTTTATGTGTTTTTGCTTGATAATACATACAAATATTGCAACCAGTAGAAATTTTTCGTGTCACCTCTCCCCTTAAGACATGAAAGCTAGCAATCATTACCCGCTATTACGAGCTAGTCGTGTGACAGAGAGTTTTCTTGCACACGAGACTGTAGATGTTTCACGACGGCTTTCGCCGGAGTGAAACAGCAGCAGTCGAGTGTGCAAGAACACTCTCTGTCACACGACTAGCTCGTAATGGCGATTATGTCTCACAGCTTCAACAGAGGAGAGAACAAAAACGTTTTGCGTACTCACGCTTGATAAACCTAAACACAGGAGCAGCCATTGTGGAGAGATCTACTTTTTGACGAAAGTGAACGAACAACTATGAATGACGTCTCGGTATATGTGAATGACGTCACAGTCATCGTCAGTGTGTATCTTTTGAAGCATTCCATTCTTCATGACGTCATTCTGTGTCTGCATCCGCGAAATGTTTCAAGTTTGTTCTTTCCGGGGTCTTTGTCATCTATGTTCAGAACTCTGTCCTTCTAGTTTCAGACTAACAGGCCTCCTGAGCTAGCCACTTTCCAAGGGAAGCTAAACTCGCGTATGGAAACAGTACTGTAGTCTGGGATGCCGTTTTCAGTATTCTGAGCGTTGAAGAATTTGTAAAGAGAAGACACGACAACAGCAGGAGAAATAAAAGTCGTGTGTGCATTTTGGGGCTTTTGGAGGGACGATTTCGAGTTTGAATCCGTTCTTGCACATGCTCCAAAGCGTGTAACATACAATCTTGCACACGTTTGCTTTAGTAGTGGCAAAGAAGGAAAGCGTGTGACATAGTAGAATCAGACATCAGAATGAAATTGAACGTAGTTCGCCGCTAGTGCAAAAGGCAGTGAATTAGTGACGAGCCTGTTTGGCGCGGTAGCGATTGCGCTGTGCTTCATAGCACGCTTTACTGTACCTCTTTTCGTTTTAACTTTCTGAGCGTGTTTTTAATCCAAACATATCATATCTATATGTTTTTGGAATCAGGAACCGACAAGGAATAAGATGAAATAGTTTTTAAATCGATTTCGGAAATTTAATTTTGATCATAATTTTTATATTTTTAATTTTCAGAGCTTGTTTTTAATCCAAATATACCCAAACTCACTCATTAGTTTTTAAGCCACCCAGCTGAAATGCAATACCAAACCCCAGCCTTCGTCGAAGATTGCTTTGCCAAAATTTCAATCAATTTAATTGAAAAATGAGGGTGTGACAGTGCCGCCTCAACTTTTACAAAAAGCCGGATATGACGTCATCAAAGGTATTTATCGAAAAAACGGAAAAAAACGTCCGGGGATATCATACCCAGGAACTCTCATGTCAAATTTCATAAAGATCGGCCCAGTAGTTTAGTCTGAATCGCTCTACACACACACACACAGGCAGACAGACACACATACACCACGACCCTCGTCTCGATTCCCCCCTCTATGTTAAAACATTTAGTCAAAACTTGACTAAATGTAAAAAGGTAAAATTGGTACTTCTTTATGGAAATTACAAGATAGGATGACTTACTAGGCAAAGTCTTTACTTTAAATTCCAAACAATTTGCAGACAGACAAGATTACAATTGAATTTAGGCACCCCACGCACAGGTAGTACTGCTCTTGTAGAAGGTCAAGGTTATTGCTTCAGACCAGCTCTTCATGCAGTGTTTACCTGGCTAACACAAGGTAATGGTTGCACTAAAAAAAGTGATTTGTTATGGAAAATGAACGACAATTGAACTTATGTTTTACCATGCTAATGTCTTACGTTTCTCAGTATATTTCAAAATTTGTTCTTTTACTCACTTTCATCCTCACTGTCTGGTTCTGAACAGCTGGGTAAGTAATCAGACTCTGAACCGCCAGGTGAGTAATCTGCATCAGACGAAGCATCATCTGAAACAGACATGAAAAGCATTTTTGCACTCACGCAAATAGCACAATCATAGCACGATGAGATGTACAAAATAAACCCTAATTTTATCCCCTAACCCTGGACAATGCCAGCCTCATTCTTGCAGATACAGAGAGAGAGAGAGAGAGAGAGAGAGAGAGAGAGAGAGAGAGAGAGAGAGAGAGCCAGACAGACAAACAGAGAGACAGAGAGAGAGAGATAGTACAGTAAAGCAAACACTACATTATTATTAAAAAAAAGAAAAAATTCAATGAAAAGTCATATTTGTACAGTAATAGCTCGTCTGCGTTGGCTTCTTCACACAAAAGTATGTGTTTTCCTCCCAGAAAAGAAAAACACCCAGAAGTACAATTCAAATTAGAATTTTAGAGCCCAGTTTCAGAACATTTGACACAGTTTTAGGTTATTACCAACTGTTGCACTGAAAAAGAATCAGATTGACATCACCTGGTTTCCTCAACAACAAAGTGTGGTTACCTTTAAGGTGGGATAAGGAACAATAACATACGCAAACCTCTATTCACATTGTCCGCATGGGAGTGACCACAAGTATTCAACGAAAATTCAAACCGACAACAGCTTCTACTCTACGTCAGTGTCACAATTTACATCCAAAAATCAACATCTACCAAGGAACTCCTAACAGGGACAAGAAATTTCAACATATATAAGTCCTACAACCCCTCACCTGGAGCTCTCCTGCATGTGACAGGAGCGTCAGACTCCAGCGGTGGGCTGAGACCCTCGTCGTTTTCAGCAAAGATTTTGAAGACGTAGTGGCCTCCTTCCATCAGCTTGTCAATTGTGCAGGAGGTCGTTCCCGGACGCATAGAGTCGGCCTTCACCCACGTCTGGTGCTTGGCCTCGCGACGCTCGATCACGTAGCGCTTAATGGACAGGCCTCCGTCCTTCTCCGGAGCCTTCCATTGGATGGTGACAGACTGGCTGTACACTTCGGTCACTTCCAGGGGTCCCACTGGGGCTGTTGGCACCTCTGCACACAGGAATAGAGCTTGGTGTTAAGCCTGTCCTTAACTGTGCGAAGACGACTATGCGAAGCTGGCTGCACAAAGCTTTAGCACTGAGTTTTGGGTAAAAAAAAAAGTCTTTGCGCAGTTGACTTTGGGCTACTGCCTTTTCAGTGGAACTCCCTTTTAAGACTTAAAACGTCCACCCTTTTGGGACCCTGTTTCCTCACATTTTCTGTTCCCTTCTTCTTCTTCTTCTTCTTCTTCAACATTTGACGATGAGGGATTGTGTTCCCAACCTCTGAAAGTTTACCCTCATTTATTTTGTACTTTCTCCTTTTTAAGACCTGCTTTTCTCAGACTTGCTGAGGTCTAAAAAGGGGGGTTCCCCTCTGGTGTTTTTGACATTAGAGTCAGCTACAGACATTTGACAAACATAAAACAAGAAGCTGCTATAACTATGTAACCAATCATCTGGATATGCAACAATTCAAAAGCAATGTGGCTGAATGTTAATACTTGGCCAAAAGAATCAAGGAACCATGGGGACCGGCACGGTTGGCCTAGTGGTAAGGCGTCCGCCCCGTGATCGGGAGGTCGTGGGTTTGAACCCCGGCCGGGTCATACTTAAGACTTTAAAATTGGCAATCTAGTGGCTGCTCCGCCTGGCGTCTGGCATTATGGGGTTAGTGCTAGGACTGGTTGGTCCGGTGTCAGAATAATGTGACTGGGTGAGACATGAAGCCAAATATATGTCAAAGCAGCACCGCCCTGATATGGCCCTTCGTGGTCGGCTGGGCGTTAAGCAAACAAACAAACAAACAAACCATGGGATGAGTGCATTGATGTGCAACAGTCAGCTGCTCGCGGTCCTCCAATATTACAAATTGATTCATTGACCCTTACTTATTCTTCACACAAAAAGACAAATATGAATAAAGCCAAATATAAACATACACATACAGAGCAACAAACAAGTAGACAAACAAACGAAACAGACAGCTTACTGTATGGACTCTTTGGCACAACTGGTTCATCCAGCTCTGTGGGTTCGGACAAGCCGGCCACATTTTCGGCCATGATGCGGATGTTGTAAGATGTTCCCTCCTGCAAGTAGATAACCTCTGCAGTGGTCATCTCTCCGCGCGCACGGTCCACATGAGCCCAGGACGTCTTCCAGGTCTCTCGTTTCTCGACGATGTAGTTGGTGATGGCTGAGCCACCATCATTCTTGCTGTGTTTCCAGGTGACGACCACGGAGTCACGACGAATCTCGGACACTTCAAGGTCTTGAGGGGGTGATGCGGGTTCTGGGGAAACAGCAAAATGAATTGGGTGTGAAATGGCATCCAGAAACACCTGATCAAGAGAGGGATATATAGCTTTGACATGCTACACACACACTTAGCCACTTTTATTTCTCTCTCTCAGATACTTCATCATTAAAAGCATGGAAGCTGAAATAAATGGTTCAACAATTTGTTAACAGTCTTCATGTACCTTAGTTGTGTTTTTCTAAATAATAATAAAACAAGAAGGGCAAAGCCCATACGACTCACATGCTTGACCTTGACATAGCAATGACATCATACACAAAGAACTGCTTTACACATTTTTCCTACCAAAATACATGTGACCGAAGGTCAAGGTCATACAACACAAAGCTGTTAATTCAAGACATAGGAAGTACAATGGTGCTTATTGGCTCTTTCTACCATGATCGAGATATGGTCACTTTTAGTGGTTCACTACCTTATTTTGGTCACATTTCATAAGGGTCAAAGTGACCTTGACCTTGATCATATGTGACCAAATGTGTCTCATGATGAAAGCATAACATGTGCCCCACATCATTTTTAAGTTTGAAACAGTTATCTTCCATAGTTCAGGGTCAAGGTCACTTCAAAATATGTATACAATACAACTTTGAAGAGCTCCTGTGACCTTGACCTTGAAGCAAGGTAAACCAAACTGGTATCAAAAGATGGGGCTTACTTTTCCCTATATATCATATATAGGTGAGGTATTCAATCTCAAAAACTTCAGAAAAAATGGGGAAAATGTGAAAAATAGCTGTTTTTTAGGCCGGACGGATGGACGGACGTCCGGCTCGGGTGAGTACATAGACTCACTTTTACTTCGCATGTGAGTCAAAAATGTGAAAAATAGCTGTTTTTTAGGCAACATTTATGGCCTCTGCGACCTTGACCTTGAAGCAAGGTCAAGATGCTATGTATGTTTTTTGGGGCCTTGTCATCATACACCATCTTGCCAAATTTGGTACTGATAGACTGAATAGTGTCCAAGAAATATCCAACGTTAAAGTTTTCAGGACGTCCGGACGGACGGACGACTCGGGTGAGTACATAGACTCACTTTTGCTTCGCATGTGAGTCAAAAAAGATATATTTACTTTTAGTAATACTAAATGCAATTTTTTAGACAGTTGTACAAACTGACTGGTGGACACTTGTGGCTTTTAATAAGCTTCAGGATGAAAGTGTTCAGCTAACTAAACAAATGTAGTCTCTTAACTTTCTCTTGAAACAAATAAGCAACTCAAAAGCATTAAGTACAATAACCGTACACCAACCGCAACCTTACCAAATGGACTCTTGATAGTGACAGGGGATGGCATCTCCAGGAACTCACTGGTTCCCTGTTTGTTGACGGCTGCCACACGGAAATAGAACTCATCTCCAGTGACAAGTCCCTTCAGTGTCCTCGTCGTCTGGTCGTCTGTGGTCTTGTCAGCGTGACTCCATGTCATGCGCATGGCCTCACGCTTCTCAATGATGTAGCCAGTGATGGGCGAGCCTCCGTCATCTTGAGGTGGCTTCCAGTCCAGCTGGACAGAGTCGCGGGTGATGGCCTTTGCTTCCAAAGGTCCCACTGGTTTTCCCGGTGGTCCTAGGAAAACAACATGAAAATTTCATTAAGATGAATTACAAACAACAAAAGATAACTTTGAAGCTCTAAAGGGAAGCATTATATGAGACATCATGTATGGCATAAAAAGACTTACCACAGAAACACAAACACAGAAAAGAGAATAATACATACAAATACAAAGTACAACACAAAGTACCGTATTTGATGAACTACAAGCCGCGACTTTTTTTCAAAAATAATCGCATTGCGGCTTATAAAAAGATGCGGCTAAAACGTTACCTAAACTTGAATAGCATTCACCTAATGGAAGTCGCCGCGGATTTTCATTTCGCTCGATTAGCGATTACCGGTACTTTATTAGCTCTCTACTCAAGACTCGGCGCTTTTCTCTTTCTTTCGCGAATCTTCGTTTGTCAACAAGTCGTCGTGACAAGATAGCGTACAGAGAAACATCGGATGTATCAGGATCTCGCGCGTGCGAGATTTCGTTTTTGTGTGTCTCGCAATAGTTGGAGGAGCGAGAGCCGCCATGTTGTGTTTTCGTCTGCTCGAAATGTGCGCAAAAGTCGTAAATCATCCAAAAAAAAGCTTATTCCGGGCGGGACTACATGTGTGTGTTGGTTACAAATTGTGTGTGTGATATTTTTCTTCAAACTTTATCACTTTTCTTCTTTGTTTCACTTGTTTATTCTCGGAGCCGATTTTGCCAAATACCGTACTTTCGTTGCCTGGTTGTTTTGATTGATTGACACGATCTGATTATATTTTTTTCGACGGCGGCTAATATAGTGACGCGGCCTATACGTGGCTCGTCCCAATTTTTTTTTTTAAAGTCGGGGGTGCGGCTTATAAAACGGTGCGTCTTGTAATCCGTCAAATACGGTACAGTAAAACCTGTCAAATAAGGACACCCTTGGGACCAGACAAAAGTGTCCTTATTCTGCAGGTGTCCTTATTAGACAGGTGCAAGTAAACGCGACAAAGTCAAGTTGAGAGAGAGAGAGAGAGAGTACTGCACATGTACATGTACATTTATAAGAAAAACAGAAGCTGTTTAGATTAAACAGAGAAACATTTAATATTGACTGTTGTAAAACAAGTTTAAAAGCTTTTTATCATATCAACTGTATAAATTTAAATTGTTAAAAAGTTACTGGATCTCATTCATACAACACATTCACATTCACTTCATTCTGCACTCATCAGCTTTTGAAAGAATTTGTCCAGCGTTGTCTGAGTGGACCATTGATGGCAATGTGATTCGCACGTTTGGTTGAAAACCACTCGAACACGGCGTCATTTAGCTCTTCGTATTCGGTTGTCTTCTTCGAAACCCATTTCTGGTCAGCACGTCCGTCTCCCGATTCCCACAACTTCATTATTTTTTCCCGATCGACACTGATTTTCGAAATCTGCGTTCTCCCACACCCAAGCTCTTGTGCAATCGTTCGGCATGATTTCCCACTTTCCAGTTGTTTGACAACATTTATCCTTTGTTCTAAAGTCAGCGCATTTCTTCCTTTTCTTGAATTTGAATTTCTTGTTGCCATCTTGTTAAACACGAATCACTCTTTCGAAGAGAAGATACATTCACTCATACACTTTCACTTCCGTTCCGCCGAACACGTTCCACGCGTTGGATTGGCTGCCTTGGAACTCTAGCAGCCAATCAAATGCGTCGACTTAAAACACTCACCAAGAATAGACTCTATCAGTATTCCAAGCTCTCGTAATCTCTCGCAAACTTCAGAGCATAGCAAAGCATGCGGTACAACGATCTCGTGCGAGCTGCACAAGCCAAGGTTCGAAGTTCTCGCGATGTTCAAAGCATAACAAATAGCGTGTCTCGCGAGAGCTGCTCAGATACCGACTAATATCAACTGATCGATTTATCGTCTTCTTCGTCGATCGAACTTCCCAGCTTGCTGTGGATGTCCGTATTTAGCAGGTATATGACTTATTATGGACCCAAAATACGTGTCCGCGTCCGTAATGCCGAGGTGGCCGTAACGTACAGGTGTTTTACAGTGTAAAGCAGTCCGTGCCGAGACTGACTGTCCGTATTCTGCGAGTGTCCGCTAAGTCCAGTGACCGTATTTGACAGTTTTCACTGTACAGAGTTTCGCAAGCTGACAAACATTTTGCTTTTAAACTAAATAGACTTTTTCAACTTGAGATTGACATAAAAAAAAAGGACACAGTGACTTACCAACAGGCCTCTTTGGTGTAACAGCATCCGACTCAAGCGGTTTGCTGGTTCCCACTTTGTTGATGGCGAAGATTCTGAAGTAGTGCTTCTTGTCTGTGGCCAGGTTCTTTGCCTTGGTCTTGGTCAAGTCACCATCAACAATGGTCACCTCTGTCCAGGTTCTGCGACACCTCAATGCGGTAGTTAAGCACAGGGGCACCGCCATCATCTCGAGGCGCACGCCAGTCAAGGACAACACTTGTTGCATCCAAGTGACTGAAGTAGACGGGTCCCGTAGGAGGTTCAGGAACAACTGGAAGATATGTTTGATAGATGGTCAATAAAATGAGTACATCATACTGGCATAATAACCATATCATTCAACAAAGATGTTGATTCCACTAACATTTGTATCAAAATGATTAAATATTGGAACAGCTCTACTGAAAAAAGACAACTGCTGACTTATCTTTTTTTGCTGTAAATGACATTATTGCTGTGGTGTTGTGATTGTAAACTTGTGCAGCCCAATTGAAACAGAGTAAATATTGTTGTGTTCTAATCGTAAACTTGTGTATCAATTCTTGAAATACCATGCTTATTGTATTGTCTTTGCTCCCTACATTGGACTCCATCAATCAGGACAACCATTGCAAAAATTCCACAGTTCAAAACCAAATCAAATGACATTCTCACCAGTTTCCCTTGTTGGTTTGACCAGCTCCTTCATCTCAGTTTCTGGCCCAACTCCCTCCTCATTCTCGGCAGAGACACGGAAGTAGTACTCCTGTCCAGTCACCAAGCCATCCACATCTAAAGTCGTCACTGTGCCCTTGGTGGTTCCGGCCTTAACCCATGAACCCCAGTGCTTGTCGCGACGCTCGACGATGTAGGACTTGATCGGCAGTCCTCCGTCGCTGGTAGGTGGCTTCCATTTCAGCGACACTGCTGTTTCTGTGACGTCTGTTGCTGTCAGTGATTCTGGGGCTGATGGTTTCTCTGCAGAGACAAGGAGAGATTCATTAGTTTATAGCTATGGAATTACATATTGTGTGGGCCAAAAGCAAGTTTAGAGACTTGAAAAATGATAAAATTCTGTTGTTCCAGCTATGTCTTCAACCACAGCCATTTAAAATATGTCACGAAGTCTTGGTTTTGAGCCTATTATGTAAACCTTCATGTCTTTCTTTTCCTTAAATAAACACACACAAAAACAAGAAAAGCTTGGAGTTATTAAAAGTTATCAGAATAAAAAGCATACTCACTGTAAGGACTCATTGGTGTGATGGCATGTTCCGATTCCAGAGGCTTGGACTCTCCAGCAACGTTCTCGGCCTTGACCCCGACAAGGTCCTGTCCTTCCTGCAGAAGGAGCAGGTCGCAGGTAAGACGGTCGCCAGGGACACGCTCCACCAACGTCCAGCTTGTCTTCCACGTCTCGCGCTTCTCCACAGAGTAGTGAGTGACTGGAGATCCACCGTCCTTCTCTGGTGCCTTCCAGGTGACCTTGAAGCTGGTCTTGGTCACGTCTGATATCACCAGAGGGCCTGTAGGCGGTGATGGTGGGACTGTTGAGAGAAAAGTGGGGTGGTTTAGTAAGTGTGTCACTGGTTGCCTTATCTTTTTTCAACTGACAGGTTGGGTCATGCAAAAAATATACCTGTGGAGTCAAGTAATGATTGCACATCAGAAAGCAAAATGATATTTTAAGTTTGATGTGAGAACTAGCTGTAACAACGCTAAACTGATTCAACAATGCTTGCTGACTAATCCTCAATCTACAACGTCACTGAAATTGCAATTCAACTCACAGATAGGCTTTTCCATTTTCACTGGTTTGGCTGTCTTCTGCTTTTCGCCAATGCCCACATCATTCTCTGCGGACACAGCAAAGAAGTAGTCCTTCTCTCGCTCCAGATCAGCGACAGTGCACCGAGTTCTGAAGCTCTCGACTGTGGTGACCTTCTCCCATTTGTCTGTGCCCTTCAGAGACTTCTCTATGATGTAGCGACGGACCCTGGATCCGCCATCGTTCTCTGGTGGGGTCCACTCCAAGGTCAGGCCGTCCTTGGTGATGTTCTTGATCAGCAATGACGCTGGTGCATCAGGAACACCTAAAGTTTAACAAACATTAGTCAATTTTGTATCAATATGTTTAAGACACATACGTTCAGACAAGAGACAGTAGACCAATGTTGAAAGAAAATATTACATTGGAACCTTTCTAGTAAGACCCTCCATTATATGAGACTCCCTCTACTACAAGACCTGAATTGCTCACATGTTTTCTTCACAGTGTCACTAAATTCACCTCCATTATAGGACTCTCTCTCTATTAAGACCCACATTTCTCAAACTCTACTGACATATCACAATCCCTTCAGCTATTGCTCCATATTTGCAAACACTCGCAGTC
This sequence comes from Littorina saxatilis, assembly GCF_037325665.1. Lineage (NCBI taxonomy): Eukaryota > Metazoa > Mollusca > Gastropoda > Littorinimorpha > Littorinidae > Littorina > Littorina saxatilis. The sequence goes on from NW_027127390.1 coordinate 49,345, forward strand.
CAGTTATTTCAAAGGTTTTCTTCTTATGAAAAGAGACTTTTCAAACACTTACTGAGGATCTTCTTGGGCAGATGGGTTCTCTGGACTGCAGAGGCAGGCTCTGTCCCTCAGCGTTGACTGCGATGATCTGCAGCATGTACTGGCTGTCCGCAACAAGGCCGGTCAAGGTCACTTTGGTTTCTGTCGTCTCCTGGACGGTGGTGAAGGTGGAACGAGGGATGATGCGGGTCTGAACGATGTAGTTGGTGATGGGCGTGCCACCGTCGCTGTCCGGAGCGGTCCAAGACACATCTGCTGATTTATCTGTGACGTTGGACACGCGCAGGCCTGTTGGTGCTGATGGCACATCTGTCAAGAGAAAATTGTGTGATAAGAGTTTGAATGCTGAAGTACTGTTGGTTAAAGACCTGGGGAGCATTGAATGACAATGGGATAGTGAAAAGTTCAGTTTCACGAATGATCGCATTTTAATGATGAGGCTAGACGATCATTACAATATGTGGAAATTAAAGCATGCATGACTCTGGCAACAAAACTTCAAGGATTTTTATTTCTCTGCTGCACTTTCTCTGTTCAACTTGAAAAGAAAAATAGTATATCAAGATTATTGTTTAAGCTGCCTAAATCTAGTTTGTTTGTTTGCTTAACGCCCAGCCGACCACGAAGGGCCATATCAGGGCGGTGCTGCTTTGACATTTAACGTGCGCCTCACACAAGACAGAAGTCGCAGCACAGGCTTCATGTCTCACCCAGTCACATTATTCTGACACCGGACCAACCAGTCCTAGCACTAACCCCATAATGCCAGACGCCAGGCGGAGCAGCCACTAGATTGCCAATTTTAAAGTCTTAGGTATGACCCGGCCGGGGTTCGAACCCCGACCTCCCGATCACGGGGCGGACGCCTTACCACTAGGCCAACCGTGCCGGTTCTAAATCTAGTTAAACTTCCCTTGTTCCTATCAATACATTTTCATGCCAGGATTTAATGCTCTTCATTGAACAATACTGACATTTCTGCTTTGAGACCGAGTTAAAGTAAATCATTCCTTAACCCCAACTCACCATAAGGACTCTTGATCCTAACAGGCTTGTCCATCTCCAGAGGTGGACTGGGCCCAGCCTTGTTCTCTGCCATCACACGGAAGAAGTAGTCTGACCCAGTGGTCAAGTTCTGGATGGTGTTACTGGTCATGTCGGGACTGATCTTGTCCACACGGCTCCAGGTGGAGCGAGGGAACTCGCGCTTCTCCAGCACGTAAGCTGAAAGCGGCAAGCCTCCGTCATCCTCTGGAGCGCGCCACTCGATGGTGGCTGACGTTTTGGTGGTGCTCAGGACCTTGATGGGTCCTTGTGGTCTGGATGGTGGCTCTGGAAAAACCACAAAGGAGTGTTACTGCACTTTGGCAAGAACAGTGTGCATAAAATCAACATAACTCTGCAGAACATTTGTTTCCATTACAAAATAATTATGAGCAAATGTACAGGTTGTCAAATGCTTGTGAAAGATAAAACAGTTAAGATGCACATACAAGTTCAGTTAATGCTTGCAATTCCTGAATATCAGAGACCAGTGCAAACTAAACAAAACATCAATTCTCATAAACATGTTCGCTTTCCGTCAATGTTCTCACCGACGCCATCTTTGTTTAGCAGGCTAAAGCCGACAGCTGAATCGGCCCGTTCATGAATTTTCGGAATGAAGACACTCGGTGAAAGGGAAACTTAGTCCCAAATGGAAAGTTCATATTCGGGTCGAAGGTCCACTTCCTTCGATACGGAGGTTATGTTGTCATTATTTTATCGGAGATTTGATCTGGAAAATCGACTTTAGGGTTGTAGGTAGGACTTTACAGATCGAATCCAATGGAACCACAACAACTACTCTACCCCCCCCCCCCCCCATTTTTTCTCAACGGATTTAGACGATTCAGAAAAATGGTCCTGGGAACGAACTTTTGGGCGGAATTATCTCATCCCTGATTTCAGCTTTGTGACTTAAAAATTAATTAATGACTTTGGTCAAAATCTGAAAATTGTAATCAATTTTTTTTTTATTTACATAAAACGATCCAAATTTACGTTCATCTTACTCTTCATCATTTCCTGATTTCCAAAACATATAAATATGTTATATTCGGATTAAAAACAAGCTCTGAAAATTAAAAATATAAAAATTATGATTAAAAATAAATTTCCGAAATCGATTTAAAAACAATTTCATCTTATTCCTTGTCGGTTCCTGATTCCAAAAACATAGATATGATATCTTTGGATTAAAAACACGCTCAGAAAGTTAAAACGAAGAGAGATACAGAAAAGCGTGCTATGCAGCACAGCGAAACCACTACCGCGCTAAACAGGCTCATCAGTTTCACTGCGTTTTGCACGGCGGACTACGGTCATTGTGAAAAAATGCAGTGCGTCAAGTAATTTGAAGCCTCCCTAAAATGGGGTGTTCAAGCTAGACCTTTTTAAAGGGCAATTTCATAATAACACGATTTTAGAGGTTATCAATTTTTGCACAGAAAGAAAATCAAAATGATGTGAAAGTGAAACTTGGCACCATTACTTTGTCCAAAACAAAGCACCAATAATACAGTGAGTGTGGTTTGTGTGCATTATTCCATTCCAGTTTCCACAGCTTCACATTACTATTGCAATTTGATGCAAGCAAAGAAAAAGAAAGCTCTCAATACTAAAACCATGTATCCTTTGTTCAGATCTAGTACGGTACTTCCATAGTTGTTTGTTTCAGCTACCCCCTCCCTCTTCCCCATTGTTCAAACTTACAAAGATATTTTTTTTAATGAAATTCAAGTGCCAGAACTATGGGAGAGATCCCCCTCCCCCTCAATCTCCAGTAGAATCTTTGACCTCATGAAAAGGATTTACCAAAGAAGATTCTGACAGACGAGTGATCGCATTTGGGTACATCTGTGACTTTCTGTGCGTGTTCAACACATTTTAAAAACCATCCGAAGGCAAATCTTGTTTAAAACAACAACAACTTCGGTGCTTGATGACGATAAAATAATTTTTCTTTGAAACTAGCATTTAATCTGAACTGAAAGGGCGAGTGGTATTCAAACTCTTAGTCCGGTGGAAATCTGGTTCAAAGTCAATAAAAACGTCAATGGAATATTGTTTCTAACACTTACTTATTGAAGGGTTAAATGTTCTTAACAATATTTTCTGTTTGAAAAACAAAAACAACAAACATGCTGAAAACGCATGAAAAGTCACAGCGCCATTTGCATTTGCCGTCTAGATAGACTACATTGACTCATTGAGCGATCAGTCGCATCAGTGTGAACAGTTGCTTTTGCAATAACAGAAAGGTACATTTGAACCAAATATATGCTAATGAACTATTAAAATACCAAAAAGACAAGGCGAATCATAAAATATATAGGTGAGGAAATGATAAAATCCTTACTTTTTCCACACTGCTTTGAAGAGACCATATTTTCGGCGGCATCAGGAAGTGACGTCATGCAGAGCGAGTCTAGAGAGTGACTTCCCCATAACCAGGAAAAAACCGATTCGAAACACACTTCGGTGTGTGAAATCCGTAAACACAGCTAACCGGAAAAAATGTCAAAATGAGACATCCTGTTCAAATCAATTTTTTTGATGATAAAATAAGATTTCCTGCATTGTACATGCTTTGAAAAAAATGGGTTCCTAAAATGAGACCCCATTTTTTTTCAGAGCCCCATTTCAAGAGGATGTTAACTGCTCTGTGACCTCACTTTGACACGATTACAAGCACACACACACACACACACACACACTCACATACTCTCAATTGTTTAATTTTTCTACCCAAATAAGAGGATATTGTTTCTTCAACTGTTATTCTGTCATTCGCAAAGTGGCAGCCTACTGATCACTGTGTTTGTTTTTGTATTCAACAGTCAACGACCGTCTGTACCCGTTCAACATCACAGTGGACAACCAGACCTGTGTCAGCATGGTAACAGACCCGGGCACCAGGCGCCACTCAGTGACGTGTACTTCAGTCATGTACGGACAGGTGGTGCGTCTCACATTGATGAGCAAAACCAAACCGCTGAACCTGTGTGAACTGCAAATATTGGGTGAGTGTTCTTCTTTCGCAATGATGATAGCCGCGATGAACACATTATTAAAGGCACAGTAAGCCTCCCGTAAACCATCACAGATACTGTACACACAGTACAAACACCCTTCCATTTGAACGCTCACCAAACGGGAACATCCTTTCGTAAAGAGCGAGCAATTTTCAAAGAATCTATTTTTGCGTGGTTTATCTTACCCCTGAGCCATCGTGAACCCGTGTGATCGAGTTTCCCTTTTTCACAATGTAGTCGTCAGTTTGTAATTTGAATGCGGCTCGCTGTGAGCTTATCTGCAATAGCACGTTATTATGTACCTCTGACTTTTCACGAAACAAACGAATGTGGTTCATAAGAACTCGAGCGATGGCTTTTGACTGCCTATAAACCGTCGTCTGCTACGAAAACCACGACCTTGCGTGACCCTGCTTCCGGGTTTTTCTTTTTTTAAACTTTGACAACCTTGAGTTGTACTGATCTTGTCTTGATGAACAAATAATTCTTTTATGATTTAAGAATGTTTGTGTAACAAGCTGTCAATTTATTATTTAGATTTTAAAAGTTAGGTCTAGCGCCAAAACGCACAATCATCGCTCCACGGCTATCGCCAGTTGAAGGGAAGTAACTCATTTTTGACCTGAGTTCAGGATGGGTCCGATTGAGATGGTCTCAAATTGCTCGCTCTTTACGTAGGGCACCTAGGATGTTCCTGTTCGGTGAGTGTTCAAATGGAAGGGTGTTTGTACTGTGTGTAAAACTAAAAGCCTGACAGTTTATGTGATGGTTTACGGGAGGCGTACTGTGCCTTTAAAACTAACATGTAATTAGGTCGACAGTGTTGAGATGCCAAATGTATAACACAAGCAATGTTTAGTCTGCGTGTGTGTGTGTGTTTGTGTGTGAGTGTGTGTGTGTATGTGTGAGTATGTGTGTGTGTATGTGTGTGTATGTGTTTGTGTGTGAGTGTTAGAGTGTGTGTTTGTGTGTTTGTGTGTATGTGTGTGTGTGTGTGTGTGTGTGTGTGTGCGTGTGAATGTGTGTGTATGTGTGTGTGTTTGTGTGTGTACGTGCGTGAGTGTGTGTGTGTGTGTGTATGTGTGTGTGCGTATGTGTGTGTGTGTACGTGTGTGTGTGTGTGTGTATGTGTGTGTGTGTGTACGTGTGTGTGTGTGTGTGTGTGTGTACAGTGCCCAGTGGTGTCAACCAGTGCCCAGCAGGTCATCACGGAGCACAGTGTGGACAGAACTGTAGCGACAACTGTGGCGGGGGACCTGGCAACAACTTCTGCTATCAGGACACCGGAGCGTGTTATGATGGTATGTGACTGTTTGGTGCCTGCTGTGTCACAACAAGTTTGACCTATTCAGTAAATCATACAACATGTGATTTGTGTTTTCTTTGCTAACAAATGCCCTTCCGTCGGTCAGCCACCATATATGTCTGTCCAAATCTTACCGTCTCCCTGTTTGTCTCTCTGTGTCTGTCCGTCTGTCTGTCTGTCTGTCTGTCTGTCTCTCTGTCTGTCTGTCTCTCCCTTTCTTGTTCTCTCTCATTCTTGTTTTCTCTCTCTCTCTCTCTCTCTCTCTCTCTCTCTCTCTCTCTCTCTCTCTTCCTCCCTCTCTCTCTCTCTCTCTCTCTCTCTCTCTCTTCCTCTCTCTCTCTCTTCCTCTCTCTCTCTCCCTCTCTCTCTCTCTATCTCGCTCTCTCTGATCTTCCTCTCTCTCTCTTCCTCTCTCTCTCTCTTCCTCTCTCTCTCTCTATCTGTCTCTCTCTCTATCTGTCTCTCTCTCTATCTGTCTCTCTCTCTATCTGTCTCTCTCTATGATATCTGTCTCTCTCTCTCTATTTATCTCTGTCTCTCTCTCTCTATCTCTGTCTCTCTCTCTCTTTCTCTCTCTATCTCTGTCTCTCTCTCTTTCTCTCTGTCTGTCTCTCTCTCTCTCTCTCTCTCTCTCTCTCTCTCTCTCTCTCTCTCTCTCATTAACCTTGCACATTATGACGGAATTTAACTGTGTTTTTGTCTTTCTCTTCTCGTACTAACATTTTGCTGATCTTAATTTCTTGCAGGTTGTGAGGGAAACTTTACTGGTAGATTCTGTGAAGGTACGCATTTCCCTTTGTCCTCTCTCTCACACTCTCTGTCTCTGTCTCTGTCTGTCTGTCTCTGTCTGTCTCTCTGTCTCTGTCTATCTCTGTCTCTGTTTCTCTCTCTCTCTCTCTCTATTTATCTCTCTCTCTTTCTCTCTCTCTCTCTCTCTCTCTCTCTCTCTCTCTCTCTCTCTCTCTCTCTCTCTCTCTCTCTCGTGTAGTGTATCTTTGTCTCTGTCTCACTCTCTTTCTCAACAAGACTCGATTCTCAGCAGAGACGAGATACAAACTTATTTTGCATGATTTTGCATGATTTAAATAATAATGGATGATGATTGGGAGATGGTAATAGAGACAGCTTAAAAAACGTGACACAGAAACATGCGAAACCTTGAAAGAACAACTGTGCAAGCAAAGAATTACAATGTGAATGAGAACCACTTTTGTTCATATATGTTTCTAACTCACGGCACCATATTTCAACAACAGTTAAACTAGCCACTAGAAAACCAGAAATATATGGTCATTTCCGTACATAAAAAAATAAACAAATTTAATAAAATATGGTTACAATTTAACTCCTCCCTCCTGTTACCTGCAGAAAAAGAAGAGTTTAACCCATCTGAAATCGCCTTTTGACCCCTCATATCTCTCGCCCAGACCTCTATCAATAAAGAAAAGCCTTCTCCGAGTCAGTGAAATTAGTTTAGCGCAGCTCTGTACATGGTTTGCTTAGCTTTGCTTTTATTTTCTATTTAACAATGCTCAGATAGCTTAGAATGGTATTTGAAGATTTGTATCCACCAAACAATGATATTTGACACAGACTGAGGGAGCCATTGTTATAAAATGAAATTTGTGTTTACTCAATAGTAAGTCTTAAGTAGGGGAGAGTTACTGATATCGTACCACTTAAGGACAAACAGCTCTATAACGCAACCATTTTATGCTAGGCACTTCAAATTGTCCATAAACACTCATCTCCTGTGCCTTCAACGTTCCGTATATTGTTTTCAATGAAAAAAACGCAAACTTGGTTTCAGTACGGATTTAAAAAAATCATCCAAATGGTACGAATTACAAGACCAGTTCTGTAATGCGTACCTGTCAGTCACTTATAACGTACTAGGGGTACGATATTAGTGACCTTGTGGTACAATATCAATAACTCTTGAAGCAGCGCTGAAGCCCATTCCGTTTGCAATGTCTGCCAGACATTTTTTCATGTCCTCTGATGTCCAATTCGAGGGGGAAAGCATTTTTCTGAAACAACTTCAGGCTTCAGACTTCTTTATAAGTACTCCTAAATGGATCATTTGGCAATTAATAGGAGGTTGTGTCATCCTGCATATCGTACCAGAAGTCATTGTTATCGTACCACCGGTACTACATCAAGACTCTGGCTGGTACGATATGCGTGACTTCGGTAGGCTGGACAATAAGTAGATCTAGCCTTCTACATGTAAAGCAAAGGCCCATGTTTTGATCCAAATGCAGCCTACACTCAACAAGGTATTAATGTATAGTCAAGTTAATTTGCTCAGTGGTGTAGTCTTTGCATAGTCACACAAATTTGTCACTACGAAAATAACATCAAAATGCGAAAAAATTGAATTTTTCGTTCTTGCTAGTGGTTTTCTCGCTAGCTGCCATGTTGACACCGGAAGAATGCTTCTTTCCTACGGGGTTCTCCCCACACTTCAGCAGGGGCTTCAGACATTCGTCATTTCGCGGGAATGGGGGTGGTACGATATGGATAACAGGTACGCAATCAGTAACTCCCCCCTACGTCTAACGTATTACGTCTCTCTGTTTCTGTCTCTCTCTCCCCCCTCTCTCTCTCTCTCTCTCTCTCTGTCTGTTTGTCTGTCTCTCTCTCTGTCTCTCTCTCTCTCTGTCTCTCTGTCTCTGTCTCTCTGTCTCTGTCTCTGTCTCTGTCTCTCTCTCTCTCTCTCTCTCGCTCTCTCTCTCTTTCTCGTGGTGCTTATGCTTATTTACTGTACATTTACATGTTATGCCTATATGAATTCATTATATTATGTTGGTTATATGCGTGCGGATGTGTTAATGTGAATGTAAAGGGCACGTTGTAAGATTAGGCCCTTGGCTTAAAATGTTTACCCGGTATGTCAATAAAATGTTCTAAGTCTAAGTCTCTCTCTCTCTCTCTCTCTCTCTCTCTCTCTCTCTCTCTCTCTCTCTCTCTCTCTCTCTCTCTCTCTCTCTCTCTCTCTCTCTCTCTCTCTCTCTCTCTCTCTCTCTCTCTCTCTCTCTCTCTCTCTCTCTCTCTCTCTCTCTCTGCTTCAACTGTATGGTGCGGTGCGAGCGAAAATCTGCTTAAACAATTAAATTCCCTGCACAGAAGAGGGGCAAAGCAAATTGTCACTAACCCGTAGCAGTCAACGTCAGAAAAGCTTAAAGCTGCTAGTTTACTTTCACTGCAGGAGCAGTTTGACTATAACATTGCAGTGTTAATGTACAAGGCACTCCATGGGCTAGCACCACCATACTTGAATGCATTCATAACCGAGGCTCCTGAGAGATACGGATCAGATAAATATCTACTACCAAGGACCCGTGTAGATCTATATAAAAGTTTGCTGGGCCGTCAAGGTGGAACTCTCTTCGTTCGAATGTTAAAACTAGCAAATCTGTAAATATCTTTAAATCTTCTTTTAAAAAAACATCTAAACTGTTCTCTGTAAGTACACACCCGCGGTGACATAATTATGTGAATCTTGCAGTTCTGTCTAATGTATACTATATTAATATTACTATATAATTATATTCACGTCATATTGCATATTTATAGCATATAGTATTCATATTGTTTTACTTCGTATATTAGAGTGATGTGTTTCGTGTGGCCGTGGTGCTTATGCTTATTTACTGTACATTTACATGTTATGCCTATATAAATTCATTATATTATGTTGTTTATATGCGTGCGGATGTGTTAGTGTGAATGTAAAGGGCACGTTGTAAGATTTGGCCCTTGGCTTAAAATGTTTACCCTTTATGTCAATAAAATGTTCTAAGTCTAAGTCTAAGTCTCTAGCTGTCTCTGTCTCTCTATCTCTCTCTGTCTGTCTCTGTCTCTGTCTATGTCTCTGTCTGCTCATATTCAGTCTCTTATTGATTACGCATCCACTCTATGGGACTCTGCAAGTGATAATTCCCTAAAGCTACTCAGCAGATTACACAAAAGAGCGCTAAAAGTAGTATTACTCAAACAGACTACTCTCACCGACTCAGACTACATCAACATAGGGGTCCTACCTCTAAAGTCAAGAATGAATTATAACAAAGGAATAATGATGCATAAAATTATTACAGAAAATGCACCCGAAACCATTTGTTCAAAGTTCTCTTTGAAGAATTCGCACCACTTTATAAAACTAAACACTCCTCTTCCTAGGATAGACCTATTTAAATCAAGTCTTGTTTATTCAGGAAGCAGCCTCTGGAACGCTCTTCCGGACGCCCTGCGGCAATCCACCAACACGGATTCTTTTAGAACAAAATATTCTTTCCATTTAATGAACTCTATGAACAAATAAACTTGATTGGTATGTTTTCTTTGTATACAGTTGTTCATTATCGGATTTATGGTTTATTGTGACAAAATCACGAAGATTTGGCTCTGTAATACATTGTTTTGCTGAGCTAATGTATTGTTGGGTTACTTTCCGTTTATCTTCATTGCTTTACACCCAATTTTGAACACTACCTTATGATCTACAATGCTTCTACATAATGCGCTTCATGTACATAAACTTATATGTTCTACCATTAATGTTTTTATGTAACCTTTTTTTTTTTCTCCCTAGTCATAGTTATAGTAAAATAGTTTAGTCCCTCTTTAGGGCGAGGGCCAGATGCAAAAAAGCATATCTATTATTCTTGTCACCCTCGAAAAAAAAAGATTTGTCATTGTCTATCCTACGTTAACCAATCTATTTTCTTTCAGTCTGTCTTCCGTTACACTCTACATTCTCCTTTGCTTTGATCCTTTTGTAATTGACTTGCCTTATAAACAGGAAACGTGTTTAAATGTTGCAGAGTGCAATCAAACATTTCATGGGAACAATTGCAGCAATAAAATAATGTGACAACAACTATTAAGGAGGATGAAACAAGACAAACAGATTATTGTACAAGTGAAATACAAACTTTCCTCTTTGTTATTCCCTTATTTGCAGACTGTGACATCCTTTGTCATTGATTCTAATCTGTTCGGGCCTGCCATGACATATACCAGTAGATCCTGTAGTGAATGACCTGGTAGTCAAAAAGTATGTCAATATGACTTTTTATATTGAAGGAATAGTCATTCCCTAGAAAACAGGTTGACTCAAGATCTCAGACTGGCCTGGGCATTCCCTTCACTCGAACACATAATAGCTCAGCTTCCTTGCTTCTTCTTGTCAAAAGTAGATTTTTGTAATGAACTATTTTATCTATTATATTGACACTAGTGTTGATTAAGAAATCAATCAAGAAATTCATGTGGTCCACTTCTGCACAGAAAGTGCCAAAAATGTTGTTAAAGGCACAGTGCGCCTCCCGTAAACCATCACAGATACTGTCAGGCTTTTACACACAGTACAAACACCCTTCCATTTGAACGCTCACCAAACGGGAACATCCTAGGTGCCCTACGTAAAGAGCGAGCAATGTTTAAAGAATTAATTTTGCGGATTGTGTCAGAGACAATCGGACCGTGGTGCGTTTTGGCGCTAGACCTAACTTGTAAAGTATAAATAATAAATTGACAGCTTGTTACACAAACATTCTTAAATCATAAAAGAATTCTTTTTTCATCAAGACAAAATCAGTACAATTCGAAGTTTTGAAAGTTTGAAAAAAGAAACGCCCAGAAGCAGGGTCACGCAAGGTCGTGTTTGTCGTAGCAGACAGCAGTTTATGCCTCTCGCCAGTACCTCTAAACAGTCAAAAGCCATCGCGAAAGTTCTTGTGAACCACAGCCGTTTGTTTCGTGCATAGTCAGAGGTACATAATAACGTGCTATTGCAGATAAGCTCACAGCGAGTCGCATTCAAATTACTAACTCACGACTGCATGGCTCAGGGGTAAGATAAACCACGCAAAAATAAATTCTTTGAAAATTGCTCGCTCTTTACGGAGGGCACCTAAGATGTTCTCAAGTGGTGAGTGTTTAATTGAAAGGGTGTTTGTACTGTGTGTAAAAGCCTGACAGTATCTGTGATGGTTTACGGGAGGCTTACTGTGCCTTTAAGTGGAGGGATGGTCTGTTTCTATGTATACTCCTTGGTAGATCTGATATGGTGAGCCGAATTGTTTTTCGGGAAATACCCTTCCTTTAAGCTGTACCTTTTTTCGGAATTTAAATACCCTTTCACAATCTTCCTGACAGATTGCAATGCAGGCACATGGGGCTCGAAGCACTGTCAACATAGCTGTTCCACCGGGTGTGCTGGTTCTACCTGTCAACGTGACAATGGTTACTGTGATGGTGAGTTTATCAACCTCAAATGAATTGTGTCACTTCAGTACGATGCAGCAACATATTCCAAGATGGTTTATACTTTCAGGTTTCTCCTGTTTTCTGTTTTTCAACTCTGAATCATAATGACTATACACTGGGAACATTCACACCATTTCACGTATGTTTTATAGTTTGAACCGCACTGCTACTATTTAGATGATGATTAAACGTACACAGACGCACACACACACATACACACACACACACACACGCACACACACACACACACACACACACACACACACACACTCTCTCTCTCGCTCTCTCTCTCTCTCTCTCTCTCTCTCTCTCTCTCTCTCTCTCTCTCTCTCTCTCTCTCTCTCTCTCTCTCTCTCTCTCTCTCTCTCTCTCTCTCTCTCTCTCTCTCTCTCTCTCTCTCTCTCTCTCTCTCTCTCTGTGTCCCCCTGGCCAATTCAGTGATGTCAAATGAAACTTTACCAAATTTAGTACAGCGACTCTGCGATGGTCAGATCGACAACGTCAAGTGTTAAAGTCTGTTTGGGGTCAACCTATTCAACACGGCTTTTGGACAATATTTAGGCGTATTTTAATGTGTGAATAAGAATAGAAAACGTTCTTCACAATTATACCTAATTTGTTGGGTATCTTATTTAGTCCACATTTCTTCTTGTTAATGTTTGTCTTCATCGAGTCTACTTGAAATCGTTCGAACACGTTTAGGAAAAACAGGTCGGTACCGCTTGTTGTCATCTGTGCCGCATCACCTGCCTCGTGCCACTCATGTTGTCAAATTTGAGGGGTACCATGGCAAAAAGCGCCGTGTGTCAGCAATGACTGTGTGGATTACAATTGCTTTGACATTTTGAGAATATTTTGCGAACATGCTAGACGTACCGCGAGTTACATTTTGAATTGTTGTAGGTATTCGTTCTGTTGTTATGAAATGATCCGGAAGAAGTTGTGAAACCCGTCATAGGATTGTTCATTTGTGTCAAAGTTGCATGTATGTACAGACAGATGATTGAGACAGGTCCTTCCACTCTTCCCAGACTGTTAATATTTGGTATGTGTCTAAATGGACAAAGGGTATTGTCTAGTGTAAATGTTATATCGCCTGGGCATATCTGAGAAAAGTTACACGGGAAAGACTGTGCATTTAAGCTGCACTATGTACGCACGCACCTATACACACACACACACACACACACACACACACACACACACACACACACACACACACGCACGCACGCACATACACCAATCCTGGCATGCGTAGAGGCTGCATGAGTGCCAAACGCCTGATACATGCATAATAAATTGAGGTCTTCATTAAGGTCCTGCAGTGTCCTATAGTCCAGGCATCTTAGCCACTTTAGTGAAGGGAACGTTGAAGTGACAATGACTAGGTTTAAAATGTCCCTTATCAGAAAGTTCAACCTCAGTCCTTTGATGTTTATTAAACACATTTTCATATAAAGTTGGCGCTTCATATGGAAAAGTGGCTTTGAAATTGACCCTAATCCTTCTTTGGGCTCTGTAAATGTCGTTTGGGGCTATGGTTGTAAAACGGTATCTGCTGGTCACCCCAATGTATAAACTGAAAACTCTTTCTGCACCAGAACACGCAGAAAGGATTGTATCTGCCTGATGTCTGATGCTTTTCAAAATCCCCAACCACTAACACCTTCAAAACGGACATTAACTGACACTGTTGTTTTTCCCTATATAATCCTTACTATTTTTCCGAGACGTCGTCCTGTTGTGTATTTAGCTTGCCACAACCTCATACATGGTCCTAAAAGTTAAAGTTGAAGAAAATACTAAAGATAAATGAACAAGCTGACGCAGTGTCATTCGCATCGTGAATCCCCCCATGGGAACATACTAAAGTCTGGTTCCAAATAGGCTCAATTTCCTTCTATTTCTTTGTATTTCTGCCTCGTAGGGGTAGGGGTGTTCAAACCAAAGGCACCTTTAAACCAAAATTCAAATCACACATCTTACAATACTAAGACACTCAGCAGTGAAAAGGTGTCTGCTGGTAAAAAATTCCAAACAATCCTAAAAGTACTTCACTACTAAACGTGCTTTTAAAAAGAGCCGTTATTTTCCCCTCTATAATCAGTATTGTGTTTTCTGCGAACATGTAGTCTATTTAGATGGTTGTCATGTGCACATGAGTTGCTAAAGCGTTTTCAGTTGGGCATATGTCGAAAAGCAAAGAATTAGCCCTTTGAAAACCATCAGAACTGTCACACAAAAATAACATTTACCTATCTCACCAACTGACCAAACATAGGGCTTTTCCTTATGTATTATGTATTGTCGTGTTTTTTGTAGCATACTTGTGAAAACAGCCACCACTGTTGTAAATGCTACTTTATAGAGCATTATTTCATTTTTACAGTTGAAGGACAACCTGGACTGCCGTATATTACAGCTGTTTTACAATCAGCCAAAATTTTCTTAACAAACGTATGTTAAGAACAACTCCCATAGTGAAATTGAAGGAAAACAAAGTGAAAACCCCCCTGCCATAGAGGAGCTAAAGAATCAACAATAAACGACTGCATGGATAGCTTGATGCACGAATGCATTGCGGACATGTTTGTCTCCAACCAAGAGAAAGTTCCAAAAAATCCCTTTTGTGCTTCTTATTATACAGTGACGTCAAAGACAGCCTTTTGTGCTGTTCATACATTCAGGGGTTATGGTTACACTAAACGACGTAGTTGTAGCCATACTGCCATCCAGATTTATTTTTTCCTTGCGAGCAGTCACAGGGTGTTTGTGCTGTCTGCCAACCGTCAGACGACCCCGCCCAAGTCTGTTAAGGGACCGTTTGACCGTTATAGAACGCGTCTTTTTGATTTTTTAGCACATTTGGAAACGGTTGATTTTTATCCCTACCATTGTTTCCAAACATTATATAGGAATGTTTTGTGAACAACGGATAATAGCCGCTACTCGCATGTGTAGCAAAAGTGAGCGTACATACTCACCCTGGTCGTACAGCCGTTGTCCGTTGCCCGTCTTCATCTGTCTGTACAAATCATTACCTTTGGATTTTTCTCGAACGCTATGAAGTGAAGAAACACCAAATGTTGCAAAATGTTGTATGACCCCAAGAGCTCAAAAAAGATACTTGAGAACCTTGACCTTACCTTAAGGTCAAGGTCACAGGGAGAATGAATGTGGTCTAAAAACTGCAAAATTTCACATTGTGCCAGTTTTCTGGAAAACAAATTAAAAACAGCGGGCTTAGTTTTGTATGGTATACAAGAAAAAGAAAGCCTTATCTTCTGATACCATTTTGGTTGACCTCGCTTCAATGTCAAGGTCAGAGGAGCCCTTCAAAGTTGAATTGTAGACATATTTTGATGTGAGCTTGCCCCTTTAACTTTACTATGGACGATATCTCTTACAAACTTAAACACTGAGTGGGGCGTTTGTTAGAATTTCATAGTGAGCCACATCTGGTCACATATCGTTAGGGTCAAGGTCACATTGACCCCTATGAAAAATGTGACCAAGCCGGGTAAAGAAATCCATGTGTCTTGGTAAAAAATCTTAACAAAGCAAAGCCCATGCGACTCTCATGCTTGACCTTTGTCTTGAAGTAACCTTGACCTTCAGGTGACCTTGAAGGTGAAGGTCTAACAACTGAAGCTTGCAAGGACATTGTACACTATTAGAACTGGTTTACAGATTTTTCCTACCAAATTACACATGACCTTTGGCCAAGGTCAAGATCATCAAAGGTCACACATCACAAGGCTATCAATTCAAGACATAGGAAGCATAAACATACGTATTGGCACTTTCTACAAAGAGACATTGTCACTTTTAGTGATTCAATTGCCCGTTTCAGTCACATTTCATAAGGGGCAAAGTGACCTTGACCTTGATGATATGTGACTAAATGTGGCTCAATATCAGTATATAACATGTTCCCCAAACAATTATGAAGTTTGAAAGATTTTTTTCATAGTTCAGGGTCAAGGTCACTTCAAAACATGTATACAATTCAACTTTGAAGGACTCCTGTGACCTTGACATTGAAGCGAGGTCAACCAAAATGGTATCAGAAGATAAGGCTTTCTTTTTCTTGTATACCATACAAAACTAAGCCCGCTGTTTTTAATTTGTTTTCCAGAAAACTGGCACAATGTGAAATTTTGCAGTTTTTAGACCACATTCATTCTCCCTGTGACCTTGACCTTAAGGTAAGGTCAAGGTTCTCAAGTATCTTTTTTGAGCTCTTGGGGTCATACAACATTTTGCAACATTTGGTGTTTCTTCACTTCATAGCGTTCGAGAAAAATCCAAAGGTAATGATTTGTACAGACAGCTGAAGACGGGCAACGGACAACGGCTGTACGACCAGGGTGAGTATGTACGCTCACTTTTGCTACACATGCGAGTAGCGGCTATTATCCGTTGTTCACAAAACATTCCTATATAATGTTTGGAAACAATGGTAGGGATAAAAATCAACCGTTTCCAAATGTGCTAAAAAATCAAAAAGACGCGTTCTATAACGGTCAAACGGTCCCTTAACAGACTTGGGCGGGGTCGTCTGACGGTTGGCAGACAGCACAAACACCCTGTGACTGCTCGCAAGGAAAAAATAAATCTGGATGGCAGTATGGCTACAACTACGTCGTTTAGTGTAACCATAACCCCTGCATGTATGAACAGCAGAAAAGGCTGTCTTTGACGTCACTGTATAATAAGAAGCACAAAAGGGATTTTTTGGAACTTTCTCTTGGTTGGAGACAAACATGTCCGCAATGCATTCGTGCATCAAGCTATCCATGCAGTCGTTTATTGTTGATTCTTTAGCTCCTCTATGGCAGGGGGGTTTTCACTTTGTTTTCCTTCAATTTCACTATGGGAGTTGTTCTTAACATACGTTTGTTAAGAAAATTTTGGCTGATTGTAAAACAGCTGTAATATACGGCAGTCCAGGTTGTCCTTCAACTGTAAAAATGAAATAATGCTCTTTAAAGTAGCATTTACAACAGTGGTGGCTGTTTTCACAAGTATGCTACAAAAAACACGACAATACATAATACATAAGGAAAAGCCCTATGTTTGGTCAGTTGGTGAGATAGGTAAATGTTATTTTTGTGTGACAGTTCTGATGGTTTTCAAAGGGCTAATTCTTTGCTTTTCGACATATGCCCAACTGAAAACGCTTTAGCAACTCATGTGCACATGACAACCATCTAAATAGACTACATGTTCGCAGAAAACACAATACTGATTATAGAGGGGAAAATAACGGCTCTTTTTAAAAGCACGTTTAGTAGTGAAGTACTTTTAGGATTGTTTGGAATATTTTACCAGCAGACACCCTTTCACTGCTGAGTGTCTTAGTATTGTAAGATGTGTGATTTGAATTTTGGTTTAAAGGTGCCTTTGGTTTGAACACCCCTACCCCTACGAGGCAGAAATACAAAGAAATAGAAGGAAATTGAGCCTATTTGGAACCAGACTTTAGTATGTTCCCATGGGGGGATTCACGGTGCGAATGACACTGCGTCAGCTTGTTCATTTATCTTTAGTATTTTCTTCAACTTTAACTTTTAGGACCATGTATGAGGTTGTGGCAAGCTAAATACACAACAGGACGACGTCTCGGAAAAATAGTAAGGATTATATAGGGAAAAACAACAGTGTCAGTTAATGTCCGTTTTGAAGGTGTTAGTGGTTGGGGATTTTGAAAAGCATCAGACATCAGGCAGATACAATCCTCTCTGCGTGTTCTGGTGCAGAAAGAGTTTTCAGTTTATACATTGGGGTGACCAGTAGATACCGTTTTACAACCATAGCCCCAAACGACATTTACAGAGCCCAAAGAAGGATTAGGGTCAATTTCAAAGCCACTTTTCCATATGAAGCGCCAACTTTATATGAAAATGTGTTTAATAAACATCAAAGGACTGAGGTTGAACTTTCTGATAAGGGACATTTTAAACCTAGTCATTGTCACTTCAACGTTGTTCTCTTATTTGCTTGGACTACTAGGAACCTCTAATTAGTTTTATAATTTTGATCAAGAGTTTACTAACTTAAACCTTTTTGGGTGGGCAGTAAAGTGCGAGGTATGATCCAAACAAAATGATCAAATGTGATTTTCGTGGAAACCGTTTGTCAAATCTAGCCGAAATTACAGCAGCCATAATAACCACTCTCCTCCTCACCAATGGGTCTTAAGATAACCTTTTTTGAGATTACTTTTAAGCTCTAATTTCACCTCTTTTTTTGAGGACCTTGGTGCCGTGAAACCGGCTTCCTTGCATGAAGTCTGATTTTCAAAGAGGGAACAACTCGTGCACATATCGTATGCATTTAGAGCGCTTACTTTCCTTTTAGTATCTCAAGCCTTCAAGCAAACTGTGATGTCGATCGTTTCAGCGTGTGTCGACGGGTGGTTCGGGGATATGTGCAACCAACCATGCTCTCAGGGCTGTGCACGCTGTGACCAGCAGTCTGGTACCTGTACGTTTTGTACCAGTAACAGCCACCTGGAGTTCCCTGGATGTACAGGTACGTCGACTGATTCAAATATAAGATCAGAACGTTTCATCATTAAAATCAAACATTCATGATTACATTTTATTATTGTATGATGTGCAGTAGAAAGTTGCTGACATCTTCATTTTATTTTTCAACATCATCAAATCCAAAACCTTTTTGCAGAGTGTGAGGACGGGTACTACAAGCAGACTGCTCCTTCCTGTATCCAGTGTCCAGGGACATGTTACAACAATACACCGTGTGACAAGACCACCGGGCACTGTGACGAGTGCCCCCCTGGGAGAAAGGGGGACACGTGTGAACAAGGTGTGTAGGTACAAAAAGAAAGTTATTTAGTTTTAAAATCAGGCTTTGCACACACACACACACACACACACACACACACACACACACACACACACACACACACACACACACACACACACACACACGTTGTGGTAAGGCACTGGTGATTTAATAAACCACCACTCAAGACAGAATATAGCAGCCTTCAAATTAAATTTTGTCCATAGTAATAATACGATGATTTTCAGCGTGTGACGGTGGTCAGTACGGTCCGTTCCGCTGCTCTCTGTCCTGTGGGCAGTGTGACGACAGACAACAGTGTCACCTGGTCACTGGACACTGTGCTCTGTGTGAGCCGGGGTTCTATCCTCCGCTGTGTATTAAAAGTAAGTTTGTATTCTTAGATAACAACTAGCAATCCCACAATATCCCTTGAATGTTGTTATACCGCCATGAAGAACGCAATTACGACGTCGTCACGGAGTTTTGGTGTAACTCGTTTTGGACAGGTTTTCAAGGGAAGGCAAAATCTGGCTTTTTGTATCATGAGATATTGTTTATATTTGAACCTGGTATGGATAGAAAGATAACAAAAATGTATTTTCGATCGTATTTAAGAGACTATTTCTCATGGAGAATGATGCACTGAGTCTAAAGCTAAAAAACCCACAAAAACATCAGGATCGCCATGAATTGAGTTACGCCAACATTCCGTGACGACGTCGATTATACCGTGTCTCGCTGCTCACGTCGTTAACTCTCTGTGTGCACCCCATATTTCAGACAACTTGTTAGCAACTTAACCCACTAACATCTGGCAATTTTAAAGTAAATTATGACATTTTGAACGAAAAATGTATGACTCGATTCTTCATAATCGATGCCGCTCTGTTTGATGAGCTCCATTGCAATGTGTTATATGTCTCCCCTCTCTTTGACATTCGATCATCCATCGTATCGTTGAAATAAGGAGCTTGGACATGATTGTCACTTCCCAAGAAAACCTTGTACGACCCTCCAAAAGGAGGTCATCTTTTGTGTCTGATTTACTTTTTTCAAATGTTCATGCATGCAGCTTGTGATGACAACACATACGGACAGAACTGCAGTGAGAGTTGTGGTCAGTGTAAAGGGGGACAACCGTGCAACACAGCGACAGGCAGCTGTACCACAGGCTGTGAGCCAGGCTACATCGGAGAGCTGTGTAATGACAGTAAGTCTTGTGTACAAACCATCTACTTTTCTGAAGAGCTCAACAATTGGAAACAGATACACTGCTAACGTTCAACGAAAAAAACAAATGTATCTAATTACAGTGAACTCAAGTGTTTCAAAGACGAAAGCACACTGTTTTATCTTCTTAATCGCAGATTCAATCGTACTCTTCCGCATCTGTATGGTTAAAACAGTAACCAACGATATAATACGAGGGGGATTCATTATATTTTGCAACCTGGGCAAACTAATACAGTCACTACTTTTCCTGTTTCATTACATCAAAGACCAGTTTCAGGAAGACTTGTGACGCAAACATTACTTGATTCCGTGCAACCGTGTTCATTCAATGCGATAAAAGGTCCAGTAAGGGAGATGGGTCTCTGCCAGCAGTGTTGACCTTTCGCGAAGAGATGTTTGCGCTATGAAGTATTAGGGCTACTACCAGGTAAACTCTTTTCAAGAGTGCTTTTTTAAGTTTAAAGTACTGTTTTGGAAATCAATCTCCACCAAAAGCCACTGTTTTCAGGTGATTCAGACAGTTGATTACTGGCGCGTGGACGTTAAAAAAACGTTGACCGTTGTGGTCGAATGGAAACAATCGTTACCCCAGAAAACGTCTCTAGGGTAGAGCTCCTGATTGAGAAGTACCCAACAATGATATACGCTGAAATACATGATAGAAGGACGATTTAATCGGGAAGTCTCACTTGTAGTTTTCACGGTTGCTGTGGCGTAAGGAAACGTTGTGGCCGTTGGGTGCCCCATAGCCTTTGTGAAGAGCAAAAGCGGGGTAGGGTGGACTGGTGTTTCCATATGCTATGAACATTTGACGGAAGAAGGTTTCCTCGCGTTTGGTACATCGTAACAGAAGACCAAACATGGGAAAACCAATAGGACCCAAAGATGAGGCAACAGTTGGCGGTGTGGGTCTTCCTAGATGAGAACCCACCTGTAAAATTCAAAAGAAACAGAAGTGCTTCCTAACAAATAATAGTGTATTTCTATGCAAAATCCGGCCACGTTGCCATCATATCACCTGAGGAGAGACAACCGATAACTGCTGACTGGTATGTCAGCCACTGCTTGCCTAATTTCTTTCTGGTATGTTGCACACGACATCCCCGACTGGGTGTCCGTGGTCTACTGCTCCATCACAAAAAAACACCATGCACACATCAGCTGTAACCTCTCGATTTTCTAGCCGCCAATGATGTTCAGCTTGTCACCTACCTACCATATTCACACGCCTTAGACCCTGTGACTGGTTTTTTTCCCTTCCGTCAAGAGGCAGTTGAAGGGAAAGCAGTTCCAGAACACCGAAGATGCCCCAGCATTCCCGAGGGCGTAAATTTTGACATACCCCATGCAACGTGGTGGGGTGTCATGGACAGCTGGTTTAAGAGGATGGTCACAGTACAATGTGTACAAACTGAGGAGGGATTCTTCCAAAAACTGGAGTAGACAGATTGGCTGTAAGTGTTGTAGAAAACCCAGGTTGCAAAACATAATGAGCGGCCCTCGTATGTGTCAGGTCAATACTACATGGACTTTAAGCCAATCAATACATAAATAACTTAGTATATCCCATGACCTAGCTCTTTCGTCTTTGTCTGTGTTATTCTAGTGGGAACTCGATAACCCGCGATATTGCCCAGTAGTCTTAAACTTCGGCCATGACCTTGGCAAATAACCTACACAGCTACAGAAACAAGAAAAAAGCAAATATTGAATGAAATGATGACGTTTCGAATGGGAGCCAGTCAAATATGACCTCTTGATTCCGACCATGAACCCTCTGTTCATAATCTGGCCCAATGGAAGGTCGTACCGATTCATACATTCAACCAACAAACTGCGACCTCATCTGTGTTCAGATTGTCAAGCACTGCATGGAATATTTTATTCCAAAGCGTTATGGCTCGTTTCGACATGCAAAAACGGATGACATTATAACCTCATACAGTTCAATTCTTCAGCAAGCTGTAAACGCATCAATGCATCCTGTTTGGTTGGGTGTTTTTTTTACAGAAATTTCTTCTACACGTTAGAGTCGCTGACTTGTCTCACGAAACCGTAGAGCGTAGAAGCAAACTATATAGGCCCTACCTACACGACTGAGGCAAACAAACGATTGTTTCACAGCTGCAACGCCAACAGAAAAACAAAAGTGTTAAATACTCACGCTGTGACCATGCAGTCTTACCACATAGACAATCGCCATTTGCACGATGGAGTGGACTGGAAAAAAAACACATGACGTAAAAGGCTCTTTCGTTTTGCCTGTATTTTCATCATGACGTATTTGTATGACAGCATGCGCGTCACGTGTTTGTCGTTTCCGCGGTGTCTGTCTTTCAAACTCTGTTCAGAACTTTGTTTTTATATCAAGTTAGACTCATAGACCTAATCCCGCTAATGCGGAGCAGGCCAAGTTGTCGGACAGTATTGAATACCCTCCCCAGTCTCGACAAGGTACCACGCGATACCATGTATGTACGGAGGTGTAACTTATATTTGTTTTTCTGCTAAAATGTTTATAACCTACATAAATTGCTCTTTCAGAATGCCAACCTGGGTTTTACGGAGAAGGTTGCAGCAAAGCGTGTGGATATTGTCAGGTCAACACCACGTGTCATCATCAGGATGGACACTGTCTGGCGGGGTGCGTGTCAGGGTTTGCAGAACCACTCTGCTTGCAAGTGCAAGGTAAGCTGGTTTAGAAATACACTGTAAAGAATATCGTGATCTTTTCGTGTATCTTACTAACAAAACAACATTAAACACATTTTTGCAAGAATTCAAAATAAAACGGCAATAATAATGTGTTTGCAAGCAACTTGTATCATAGCATGATTATGCGTCCTTTGGAACAGAGAAACAGGAGAGCTGGGTTGTGCCTGTGGTGGGTTCCCTCGCTGCGGCATTGCTGATAACCATCGGGGTCGTTGCGATTATGTGGTGAGAACGCACACACACACACACACACACACACACACACACACACACACACACACACACACACACACACACACACATACACACACACACACACGCGCGCGTGCACGTACGCACACACGGACGGACACACACACACACACACACACACATATATATATATATACACACTGTCACACACACACACACACACACACACACACACACACACACACACTCACACACACACACACAAACACGATGCAATGTAAGGATTTCTCTCTCTCTCTCTCTCTCTCTTTCTCTCTCTCTCTCTCTTTCTCTCTCTCTCTCTCTCTCTCTCTCTCTCTCTCTCTCTCTCTCTCTCTCTCTCTCTCTCTCTCTCTCTCTCTCTCTCTCTCTCTCTCTCTCTCTCTCTCTCTGACAGATTAATTTTTGCACGGGAAAAAATCAATTTGTTTATAATTATTTCAGATTGATGATCAATTCAAAGCTACCTATTGTTGCTTTTTAACTTATCGCACAATATAATTATTTTATTCTGGTTTCAGTTGGTGTCGTCGATCAAGGGAAGACATTGCAGAGAATGACCAACGCGTGGCCCCTCCAGTGGGTGAGTTATTGTTGTTACTGTCTTTTGGAGACCAGCTTTTTTCGCAATTATTGTTCCAATTAAATAAAGTGTCAGTATGCTTTGTGTTGACATGTCCTTTAACAAAGTTAATGCTTTATTGCTTCTGTTTACCCCCTATTGTCTCTATACCTGAAATCTGATATCAAAACCCTGGTTGCGGATGTGTATCTAGGAATACTCATTTCAATTACACTGTTTGTTTATGTATGCAAATGCATGTTTGTTACATTGAAAGCCTTTTCTGAACTTACTTAGAAAATGTCTGTTTGAGAAAGAGTTTATAAAACGCATAGTGTAACCGAGTGCCGTAACACTCCGATTACCTCGGGAGGCGAAGTGCAATCAAACAGGATTGAAAATGTTAGGGCTAATTTCTTAGCCCTATAAAAAAACTGTTATGCAAACCCAAAGGTTTCCATGAACATATTTTTTATAGGGCTAAGAAATTAGCCCTAACATTTTCAATCCTGTTTGATTGCACTTCGCCTCCCGAGGTAATCGTAGTGTTTCGGCACTCAGTTACATCTGGCGCTTGCGAGCAGGGATGGGACTCGGCATGATATGTTCAGGTAATGGCATAATATGACCACTGAACATGTTCGTGCTGTTCCCATTCTGCGAACTTGGGATGGACAGTGGTCCCCCGGTTCGGAACTTCGGGACGAAGTTCATTCCCACAGGGGCGATTGTGACAGGGGAGGCTACCGCTCCTTTCACAGCAGACTCTGCACCCGAGTTGTTGGCCTTTAAGTCAACACCGGTGTATTGTGGAATTCTGTTTGTGATGGGGTCTCGTGGTTTCCGATTGTATACTGTTCAAAAAAAGAAACGCATAGTTGCTACTTGCCAAATTTGTTTTATTTTTCGAAAAAATTAACAGAAAATCCAATATTTAGATTATTTGTTTGAAATTTGGTATGGACACAGTTGAATGCACACACAGTTCATTTGCATCTTCAAATCAATCAGTCAATCAATACGATTGGGTGCCGAGGCTGTCAAGTCAGTAGGGGGTGTGACTGCCTTGAGCAGCAACAACTGCCCGGCACCTTCTGGGCATGGACTGGATCAGATGCCGGATATCTTGCTGTGGGATGGTGTCCCACTCCTCCTGAAGTGCATGCAATAGATCGCGGTGATTTGCCGGCGCTTCTTCTCGCCTGCGCACACGTCTGTCCAATTCATCCCAGAGGTGTTCTATCGGGTTCATGTCTGGCGACATGGATGGCCAGGGAAGCACCTGGACATGGTGGTCGGTGAGGAACTGGGTGGTGAGTCGTGCTGTGTGCGGGCGAGCGTTGTCCTGCTGGAATATGGCATCCTGGTCAGCCAGAAGAGGAAGGGCGTGTGGGCGCAGAATTTCCTCCACGTATCGCTGGGCAGTTATGCGCCCTTGGACGTGCACCAGGGTGCTCCTTCCAGCAGTATTGATCGCCCCCCACACCATGACGCCTCCACCACCATGAACGGGTGCCTCATCCACACAGTTGGGCGCGTAACGTTCGTTTACTCTCCGGTAGACCCTCCTCCGACCATCATGTCGCTGGAGCAGGAAGTAGGACTCGTCGCTGAACCACACGTGTCTCCAGTGATTCCGGACGGTCCAGCAAAGGTGCTGGTTGCCCCACTGCACTCGGTTCTGGCGATGGCGGCGGGTGAGGACAGCTCCTCTGTGAGGTCTGCGAGCTCTCAAACCAGCTTCATGCAGGCGGTTCCGCACGGTCTGGTCCGATAATCGGTGTGGCCCGGGGAGAGCCTGGACAGAAGATGAGGCCGACAGGAAACGATTCCGGAGGTGGCGGAGCCGTATGAAGCGGTCGTGAGCAGCAGTTGTCGCCCTTGGTCTTCCCGCTCGTGGCAAGTCAGCAACGGAGCCAGTGGCTTGAAACCTGAACACGTGGAAGTGCCTGGCGATTGCACTTTGACTTTGGCCTGCTTGTAAACGACCCAATGCAATTTGGCGGTCTTCTCTGCTCAATCGGGCCATCTTTCGTCGCTGAATTGTCGTCTGATTTCTTTGTGGCGAACAATCCGCTTTTATGGGTTTTGGAAGACATGGTGAGAGCTCAATATTCCCCGAGTTTCACGAGATTACACTGAAGCATGACGAGTGGTCATGCCAAATGAGCAATTTTGACATTGTAGCCACTGATAACGCATGCGTCACGTGCAGAGCTCACTTGTGGCAATGGACGAAAGGTCGACGACCAGATAAACATTTTCTGCAGTTTGGTGGATATCCTTGTAGCCATATAACTAAATTATCCAAATATTACAAGCTATGCGTTTCTTTTTTTGAACAGTATATGTTCATGGAAACCTTCGGGTTTGCATAACAGTTTTTATAGGGCTAAGAAATTAGCCCTAACATTTTCAATCCTGTTTGATTGCACTTCGCCTCCCGAGGTGATCGTAGTGTTACGGCACTCGGTTACAATAGGAATAAATGGAGTTACAAATTCAACGTGTTTTATTATTAAACCAGCATGCAAATAGGGTAACACGTTTTTTGGAAGGCTCGAACTGGTGAGTCGTAATCATCGAACATTGTAAGCAAAACGTGTAAACTAAGAATGGTAACAGTCATATGAATAGGTTACTTGTTGACCAGTACAGGTTTAGGACGTGTACAGTGACCACGTAAGCTATCCCATATTTTCAGAACCTGAAAGCACTCAGGGCAGAGACCGCCCTTCTTCAGCTTCCCCCATCTCAGACGCGGATACAACAGTCTACGAGATAATCGACAAGGATGACGCAGAAAAGATGCACGTGCAAGAGAACAACTACGAAAGCCCCCACCCATACTCCAACGACGACGCTGACAGAGCTCTCTACATGCAGCTGTCGCCTCCTGCTTCTGATGACGCCTCAAAGATCAACATTGAACTTTCTTAAAACGAGCAATCCACAAATATAGCTATTCTGATGGACACGTGGGGGGATTCGGGGGCTGTGATTGGATGGTCTCACACATCCCTTTTCCGATCATCAAAGCATAACGCTACGAAAGTTGGCCATTTTTGCCGATATCCAAACGATATCGGCAATAACAAAGACGCATGGTTCCGGTTTCTTCCACGTGTATAAAGTACACGCATACCTCGCCAGGCTTGTGTCTGTGGCTAGTCGACAGACGATGCAATTTGCTTTGTGTGTGTTTTTGTTGTTGCTTACTGTACATGACATACATTACGTGTAAAATCCAGTTCTTTAACTGGCAGCAAACCTTGCAAATTTCCAGAAGCTGCAATCTGAAGCGACCTATCTCTGATGTTTGCAGACGATCTCTCCAATCACCAATGTTTAACACAAAATCAGCAAACTCTCCTGTCACATAGAACGTCCATTGTGTAGTGCAATGTTGAAATGAAGTTACCGGTCTGAAACATTTCGTCGTTTCTTCTGAGACAATCCTTGTTCTCTTATCATCTACAGATTTACCGCAGTCTTCACCACGCGAATTCTTAACAGAAGTCAGACTTTCGAACATACAATCTACGTAGGCAAGCATGATACGTCATAACGTCATATGATTCCTAAGATATTGACGTAATGCTAAGCATCCGGTTATCTTGAGTTTTCTCCGTAATACATGTCCGTGGGTTTTTCAATGTTCGGTTATTTCCGTGGCTTCATGCAGAAAGGGAACCGTCGTCTGCAATCAACGACATGGACCATTGGTCCTTGTTGCTGACAAAAACATGATTTTAACACAGAATTTAATGTCAGAATAGCTATATAAACGCTATTGTGTTTTCATCGTAGCAATAGGGTCCGATATTTAGACTCGAACAAGTATAATGCGACTCGTCTTCGACTCGTCGGCATTATACTTGTCTCGTCTAAATATCGGGCCCTATTGCTACGCTGAAAACACAATAGCTGTTAATAGTGACTTCCACTGAAAATGGACAGCTGGATTGATAAGTAAGGCCTATGTACAAAGTATAAGGATTTTCAAATCATGCAACCATTTTCTTAAGTGTTTGATGGTCAGAGTACTTTTGTGAACAGAAACAAACAAATTACTATTGCATGATTTTAGAGTCTGACATTTTCAAGTCATTAGAGGTAGTTATAAAGGTTGTGTGTTTTGGATGATAGTGAATTGTTGCCTTTATCTCATAGAGAATGTTGGTCCTTCATTATGAAAATCTGTCCCCACAAGATTTTGAGTTATTTTTGAATGATGCAAAAAGCCATAGTTTAAAATGTGCCGACAATATACGATGTGTGGTTGCTTGTTGGCAGACAAGCTTTTGTGTTCGTCTGAGTGGACTATGTCTTCTATTGTTTCATCGTTATCGACCAAGGCCCAAGGCCGATCGCTTGTTTGTATACATGTCAGATAGAGTGATATTATGTTTTGCAATAATAGGGATTGCTGTGCATTTTAGAGCAATATTTTCTTACCCGGCAATAAGTCATTAAAGCTGTTATACATGTGTGGGATTGATTTGATTACATGGTTTAGCCAGTTTGACGATCACGTTGTTATGCATTTGTATCAAATGTAGAACAGTTGACAGAAATTGAAGTGAGTTGATTTAGGCTGTATGAAGAAAGGTTTGGATACATATTCTACTGGTTTACCTTCACCGGATCACGCTTTGGACTACACAGTCCGAATGATGTGGGTCGTGTACGACTCATACTTTCTAAAGAAGGATCCAACGTACAAAGTATGGGTCGTACACGATCCACGCCATCAGAATAGGGATAAACACTTTATACTGCCTCTTTGCAGAGTATGGGTCGTAAACGACTCACGCCATCCGAATAGGGAAACGCCTTATTTAATTCCATATGGGTCGTAAACGACTCACGCCATCCGAATAGGGAAACGCCTTATTTAATTCCATATGGTTCGTCCATGACCCACAACATCCGGACTGTGTAGTTCGAATGACGTCATTGTTTAACTGTTTGTTTACAAAAATGATCCTTTAAAACATGTTCAATAGGAAGGCTCTATGGTGTTTGAAGTTTCAATCAAAAACTCCCAATAGTGTTAGAGATACAGATACTTGTGTGAAGCTCTGGGTCATCCACGACCCAGGGAGCACGTGTACGGTGAAGGTTTAAGGGAACGAAAGAAGGGCATTATATCTTTTTTTCAATGATGTCAAAGTGTTCTTGATAGTGATGCTTTTTGTTTTCAAATTGTAGAATGTTTCAAGGGAGTTTTGGATTGTCTTTGCCCCGACATTGTTGGTAAAGTCCCAAGGAGTTGAAGTTGTTTTCATTGAGAAAAAAAAAGGTTCAAATTGGTCCATTTCTTGGGTTGTTTGAATAAGGAGCAGTACAAATACTTAAAGTAGGATTCTCGATCTAGTTTTATGTATGTATCTATTAAATTCATAATTGTTTGTTTCCTTTTGTTTTAGAAGTGCATGTTTGTTGAAGCATGCAATGTTGATTTGTGTAGTAATTGAAAGTGCAACTGTGTGTTTTCACTGTGCCTTACTGCATGATGGGTGCCAGGATTTACATTACCCCTTGAACCTCCAAAACCTTCAAGACAAGTTCCAGTTAAATACAGACCAGAAGAAACTCTATGATGTGTTACAGATAGTAGTGACTGTAACAAAACATAGGGCATCAGGAAATTGTTAAAAATAAAGAAATGCACACAACTGATATACACGCCTATAAAATGCATCCTTCATTTTGGATTATTTTTCAAAAATGGGAAATTGGGAGTTTCACAGAAGCAGTGACCTTAACATTTGATGAAGATTCATTTATCTGAGAAAAGCCGAGTTCTATTTTCAACTGCTGCATGTCCGTGGTGGGTCCTTGGTCCTCATGAAGTGAGTCAAACTCCTTGACATGTTGTCCAGCCACTTTAGAAAATGAGACCTTGTCTTCTAAAACTACACAGACCTCATTTTTTCCCCCAGGGTGGCAACAACTTTCAAAACTGTCAGGGAAACAAACTTACGAGACAATCTACACAAGCATTAGCAATCATGGATTCAACAAGGGAATCCTGTAGAGCAAACAAGGATACAGAGCGGATAGTTATCTCATTATTGTCATGTCTTGTACAGAATTGTTCATAATTATGACATTTGTGTGTGTTTTTATGTGACCAAGTTTAGATTGAAGGCACGTGGAAGTATTTATAGAGAGGGCCCCAAAGGGGGGGGGGGGGTATCATCACGATCACGGGAAGGGAAAGTTTAGCTTTCACGATCACAGTTACGTTGATTTTTGTTTTCACGATCACAAACACCTTGACGAATAGAGGATCATAGAGTGATACAGAGCTCTGTGAAAAATGTACGTTGAAAATAAAATGGTTTGCAATAATGCCCATCACGATAACGAAAACAAATGACGATCACGATCACGAGACTTGATTTGTGTGTCATCACGGATCACGGGCAAAGTCCCATCACGATCACAGAAATGGACATTTCGGCAATCACGGTCACAGAAAGCTCAAAAAACGCCAATCACGATCACGATTTTAAACCCTTTGGGGCCCTCTATAGAGTTGACATGCAACTTAGTAGTCAACCGCACTCTGTGTGTGTGTGTGTGTGTGTGTGTGTGTGTGTGTGTGTGTGTGTGTGTGTGTGTGTGTGTGTGTGTGTGTGTGTGTGTGTGTGTGAAACATTGTCCTGTAACATACATGTCTTGATGTTTGAAGCAAGAGGTGCAAGGCCTACCCCACAATAGCTTGGGTTACCCTGACAAATAATAAATTCGCAATAATATATTGACAACCTGTATATATAATACATCCAGACTGAAACATACATTGTACCTTGGTTTTAACATTCTTCATTGCTTTTAACTAAATACATGGCTAATGGTAACGTGTGCTAAATGTGTGTCTGTGACAAAATGTGTCTGGGCGTGTGCGCGTGCGTGCGTATGTTGGACAATTATGTTACATGCAATCAACTATGATTTAACGCTCATCACTTGGGGTCACTTTTAATTTAGGAAGAAATGCATCTTTATTAACCAATTATTGGGATGCGACCACGACGAAAAATGACTAAACAATTTGCAGCAGTTGTAATCTTCTGTGTGGTTGAACTCTCTTCGTCTCTCTCTGTATTTCCATATCTGCATGGTGTGTGTGTGGGGTGGGGGTTGTGTGTGTGTGTGTGTGCGTGCGTGTGTATGTGTGTGTGTGTGTGTGTGTGTGTGTGTGTGTGTGTGTGTGTGTGTGTGTGTGTGTGTGTGTGTGTGAGTAGATAAGAGTATATAACGAGGCAGTGAAGAAGAGAGAGGTGTGTCATGTGATGACTCATCTTAAGATCAACCATTAAGAGGAAAAAGCATGACAAATATTTCAAAGAAGCGTATTGTCAGTAGAGATCGCCTTTGAAGTGTGCAGGAAAATGAGCGACAGGAAAACCTCGATCCATACTTTCAAAGCAACGATGTCTTTATTGTCTATCTCAATTGCAGTCCGCCCTTAAATGCCCTTTGAAAACCCAAACCATATCATGGTAGCCTCTACACCAATTTGCTCACGTCACAAATACCTCAGTAGGGGGTACAACTAATCGAGAAGTGTATTACCATTTGTGTGCACCATGTCATCGTTTGACCAATGTGATACTACCCGTCAGAAGCGAGGCAGATGCGTTTGGGTGCAGACCGTTGTGATTATGATATGTTTCTTGAATAAAACCAACAATGATATGATTAACAAGTCGCGAGAAACGATATAAAAAACATTTAGTCAAGATCAACACCACAAACCAATCATCGCCAAGACTACATTCAGATAGTCTCGGCTAACCATACCGAAGACCGAGACGAGTCTCGCTCGCCGCCGCGAAGGACGCGTCCGTAGTACTTACTGAACCTATTTTCTTTCATTCTGATCACATTTTTAGAGTAAACATGACATTTCTATCTATGTTTGAATTCAGGAGAAGATGAGCAATACAATGCAATCAATTTTAAATCTGTTTGCGAAAAATCGATTTTATTGACAACTTTAATGAGCAAACTCATTAATTAATTTGTAAGCCTCCAGGATGAAATGCAATACCAAAGTCCGGGATTCGTCGAAGATTACTTGACCAAAATGTCAACCATATTGATTGAAAAAATGAGAGCGTGACCTTGCTGCCTCAACTTTCACAAAAAGCCGGATATGACGTCATCAAAGACAGTTATCAAAAATATGAAAACCGCTTCTGGGGATATTATACTCAGGAACTCTCATGTGAAATTTTATGAAGATCGGTTAGGTAGTTTTCTCTGAATCGCTCTACGCACACACACGCACGCACACACACACATACACACACACACACACACACACACACACACACACACACACACACACACACACACACACACACACATACATACACCACCACCCTCGTCTCGATTCCCCGTCTATGTGAAAACATTTAGTCAAAACTTGACTAAATGTAAAAAGACCATCCATTGCCCTACCATATTCAGCAAACGTATTGAATTTACATGAGGTAGTAATTACAGTGGCACCTACACACAGACACCCACCAAATTCAAATTCACACAATGAAGGTTCCAGCGTTTAAATCAACAACAACAGCTGAAACGAAAACTTGTTATATGTAATTAAACAAACACACCTGTATCCAAAATAGTCAGTTGTTTCACATATCTTGTCTAACAATAAAGAAATAGCATGCTTAACAGTGTAATTGTCAGAAGCCATACAAGGCGGGTTTTGAAGCCGTTTCAGCGGGTAATAAGACCAACAACAACAAACACACAACGGTATATTTATGTAACTCCTTAACGCATTGCCTTCTAACTGTCGATGATTTGTGCTACCACATGTCGTAGAATACACAAGAAATCTTAAGTCATTTGACACAATCATCACGCTGTTATACGACATGCCAAAAGGAGTTTAAGCCTGAACAGATAAATTGCAGGCATGAATGCTTCAATTTTCATCTTAATTGTATACACGTTTAACAGCCGCTGCTTTAAACGCATTGGTTTAAATGCCTACACCATTTCTTGGAAAACACTCTTTTCAGAGCTATGCTCAGTCAAGCGTGACAGTGGTCAGGTTTGATAGGCGAAGGCTGACATTTGTGTGTGTGTGTGTGTGTGTGTGTGTATGTGTGTGTGCGTGTGTGTGTGTGTGTGTGTGTGTGTGTGTGTGTGTGTGTGTGTGTGTGTGTGTGTGTTTGTACGAGTGCGCGTGCGTGCGTGTGTGCGTGCGTGCATATATAACTTGTTTCTCTTTAACTACAAGTGACATTGTTTATTATTTGGACAGAAAGAACAAACCATTGAACACGGCGTACTGATTGTTCAGGGTCTCGGTTCTCGCTACAAGTGTTCCGTAGAACATGCTCCTCATGTTGCCCTTAACGTGTATGAAGTGTGTAGATATGAACGGTACACACGTTATTTCTATATTTGACCTATTCCATGTACGCATCTGCTTCAATACTTTAGTTAGATATCGTTATTGCAATACATAACAAGTAGCGTAAGGCGAAAATACTACATTTAGTTAAGCTGTAGAACTCACGGGATGAAACTGAACGCACTGTATTTTTTCAGAGCTTGTTTTCAATACAACCTATCATATCTATATGTTTTTTGGAATCAGGAAATGATAAAGAATACGATTTTTTGGATCGATTTTTTAAAATTTTAATCGTAAGATTAATTAATCTATTTTCGTTAATTGTGATCACATTTTAAGAGTAAACATGACATATGTATATATTTTTAGATTCAGAATGTGATGAAGAATACGATGCAATCAATTTTAAATCTGTTTGCGAAAAATCGATTTTAATGACAACTTTGATGAGCAAACTCATTAATTATTTTGTAAGCCTTCAAGCTGAAATGCAATACCAAAGTCCGGGCTTCGTCGAAGATTACTTGACCAAAATGTGAACCAATTTGGTTGAAAAATGAGAGCGTGACAGTGCCGCCTCAACTTTCACAAAAAGCCGGATATGACGTCATCAAAGACATTTATCAAAACAAATGAAGAAAAAAAGTCTGGAGATACCATACCCAGGATCTCTCATGTCAAGTTTCATGAAGATCGGTACAGTAGTTTTCTCTGAATCGCTCTACACACACACACACACACACACATACACACACACACACACA